>NC_053022.1:362141418-362166882 GCF_003073215.2 Triticum urartu | reverse complement strand
AACATAGCCAAACAACGGTTTGCTAGGACAAGGTGTGTTAGAGGCTTGGTTCAACAATATAGGAGAAATGATAAGCAAGTGGTAGGTATCGCAGCATAGGCATAGCAAAAGAGCGAGCAACTAGCAAGCAAAGATAGAAGTGATTTCGAGGGTTTGGTCATCTTGCCTGAAATCCCGCAAGGAAGAAGAACGAGTCCATGAAGAAGACAAACGGACGTAGACGAACGAATACTCACAAACACGACGTTATCGGAACCAACCCGAAGAAGCAACACCGGAAAGAAGCAAACAACATAGTAAACAACCACTACAACAACATGGCATGATGCACAACTAGTATGATGCATGTCCGGTTTAATGAAGCATGACATGGTAAAGTGCACAAACAACCCTACAAATTAAGTGGAGCTCAATATGCAACGGGATGCATATTGACGGAACACCACATAACGTATTTAGTTCGATCTTGTTTATGTACCCAACAATATTAAATGTTGATTAACATGGCAAGAGGGTGAAGCAAAGTAAAACTACCTATCTAGTCAAGTTTAAATGAGGCCGGAAGCAACGAACAACAATTCCGGTAAATCCCCATATGCATATATTAGGGTTTGGTACTGTTCTGCCCTAAACACAATTTTAGAGTTGTTAAACATGCAAAGTGATGCCACCATGTTAAACTAGGCATTTTTCCACCCCACTTACATATAAAGTTTATTAAAATCCGAGTTACGGTTATTTAGTTATGAAATAAAGCATTTTAGCATGGCATTAGGTAAAATATAAACAAACAACATTTTAAATATTTTAAACATGGATGCAAGTTGCAAATTGTGAAACTAGATGAAATTCTAAGCATATTACATATAAAGTTTAATTAATTACGATGCATGGTTAATTAATTATGAGCAATGCAAGAAAATGGAATTTCCTGTAATTATGCAATGTTCAGGAAAATTTAGCAAAACGTCCAAAGGAAAAAAAATGAACACGGGCTGAAACTGAACTGGCCCATCAGTTGGAAAAAGAAAAAAAGGAAGGGGCCCTGGGGTGAGCTCACATTGGGCCTGGGCCGGCCAGTGGAGAGGTAGGCCGGTGGGGCTGCAACCCACGCTGTTGGCGAGGCGCGGTCAACGCGCACGAACGGGCTCCTGCTGCTCGTTACCATCAGAGGCGGCTGAGACTTGCATCGCAGCAGCAGCAGAAAGCGTCAGAGGACTGCGGAGGCCAACGGATGGCAAGGGGAGGTTTCTCCGGCGAGCGGTGGGATGGAGCGGACGAGGCTCGGCGATATAGAGGAGGCAGCGGATGGCCAGGCGCGAAGCAGAGGCAACGGCAGCGGCAGGGACGAACACGCCCATGCGAGGGCGCTCGTCCAAGGCAGCTACGACAGAGGGGCGACGCAGCTCCTGAGAAGGAAGGGGAGGCCGGTGGACGACGGGGAAACGGGCGGATGTGGGCGGCGGGAGTCCATCTCCGATGATGGTGGCGCCGGTTGGTGCTCCTGGGTGTGCTCCTGCAAGGTGCGGAGGCCATGGCTCGCTCCTTCCGGTTCCTGCGAGAAGATGCAAAGGAAGAGAGAGAAGAGATTAGAATAGAGGAGGGAGAGAGACGAAGCAGGAGGGTAGAAGAAAAGAGCAGGGGCGCGCGACAGATGCTCATCTTGCTGGCTGGTTCGGTCCCTGGCGGCGGCGCCGGACGACGGGGCGAGGAGGAGGAGCACGGGGAGGATCTGGATCGAAGAAGAGTAGTGGCTGGGCGCGGAAGGAGAGGCGCAGGTGGATCCGGAGGAGATTCCGGGGTTGGGGAATGAGTGCGGCGGCGGCGGCTGGGAGGATCCCTAGAATTTAGGGATTTGGTCTGAAATTAGACTAGGGGTGGGCTATAAATATACATCACGGATTAGGTTAGGGGCTATCTCGACCCTACGATCGCAATCAGACGATCGCGGATAAAATAGCTAGGGAGTCCAATTAACAAAACAAAGACGTTTTGTAGATGTTTGGGGATGATCCGGACACAACGATGGCGACAGTCCGGGTCGGGTCCGGGGAAGTTTTGGACGCGCACGTGAGGGGTCGGTTGGAACTCGTGGCTGTGCAGAAGGGCTCGAGCTGAGAGAAGAGAAGAGAGAGAGGCCCGGCGACTGTTTTCAGAGACCGAAAACATCCGACGAAAAGACCGGCTATACTGCCGCTATAGTTATCCGTTGAGGAGTCAAACGGACTCCGAACGCGATGAAACTTGGCAGGCGGTCTACTAACAACAAAACAACACCGCACGCCAACTTTCATCCCATTGCGAGAACATTTTCTGGCCACCTATAAAATACTATTTCGGACATGCCGCGGGCGCGTGCAAGTGTGTCTGGGTTCAGAACGGACAACGGAAAGAACGGGGAGGCCGGGACGGATGCAAGTTTTGAAAACATGATGATGCAATGCACATGATGACATGATAAGATGCAACACGCAAGCAAATGACACGGCAACAACAACGAATAACTGGGAACACCTGGCACATCGGTCTCGGAGCGTTACAAAGGTCAAGGTACAACTCCAAGTCGTCCTGTTACCGAAGATCACGGCTATTCGAATAAATTAAGTTACCTGCAGGGGTGCACCACATAACCCAACACGCTCGATACCATTTGACCGGACACACTTTCCTGGGTCATGCCCGGCCCTGGAAGATCAACACGCCGCAGCCCTACCTAGGCACAACAGAGAGGTCAGCACGCCGGTCTAAATCCTATGGCGCAGGGGTCTCGGCCCATCGCCCATTGCACACCTGCACATTGCGTACACGGCCGATGAGCAGACCTAGCCTCCCTTATACAAGAGTAGGCGTTCCAGTCCAACCCGGCGCGCGCCGCTCAGTCGCTTACGTCACGAAGGCTTTGGCTGATACCACGACGTCGAGTGCCCATAACTGTCCCCACGTAGATGGTTATAGTGTATAGGCCAGTGGCCAGACTCAAATCAAATAGCAAGATCTCGTTAAACGTTTTAAGTATCCGCGAACGCCGACCAGCGCCAAGCCCACCTCTCTCCTAGGTGGTCTCAACCTGCCCTTTCGCTCCGCCACAAAGTAACAGTCGGGGGCCGTCGGGAACCTAGGCCCACCTCTACCGGGATGGAGCCACCTGCCCCTTCAGCCCCATCTCCGAACAGTATCATAAGTAATGTAACAGTATCAAGTATATAGCATATGCCCGTGATCACCTCCCGAAGTGATCACGGCCCAGTAGTATAGCATGGCAGACAGACAAGAGTGTAGGGCCACTGACGGAACACTAGCATCCTATACTAAGCATTAGGATTGCAGGTAAAGGTAACAACAGTAGTAGCAAGGACAGGCTATGCATCAGAATAGGATTAACGAAAAGCAGTAACATGCTACACTACTCTAATGCAAGCAGTAGAAAGAGAGTAGGCGATATCTGATAATCAAGGGGGGCTTGCCTAGTTGCTCTGGCAAGAGAGAGGGGTCGTCAACACCGTAGTCGTACTGGGCAGCAGCGGCGTCGGTCTCGGTGTCTAGCGAGAGAAGAGGGGGAAGAAACAATAAATATTTAAGCAAACAGATGCATAGCGATGCATGACAAAGCCAAGCATGATGCTAGGCGTGCCCTAACACGGTATGAGGTTATACCGGTGAAGGGAGGAAACATCCGGGAAAGTATCCCCGATGTTTCGCGTTTTCGGGCAGAGGAGCCGGAGGGGGAAAGTTGCGAGTTTGCTATGCTAGGGATGCGTGGCGGACGAACGGACTGCGTATCCGGGTTCGTCTCGTCGTTCTAAGCAACTTTCATGTACTAAGTATTTTCATCTGAATTACGGATTATTTTATATGATTATTCGAGGTTTTAAAATAATTTCTGTAATTATTTTAAAAACTAAAATAGAGTTATTGCATCAGCATGACGTCATCATGACATCAACAGGGTCAACAGTCGACTCTAACCGGGTTGACTGGTCAAAGGGGCAGTGGGGCCCAATCGTCATTGTCTATTTAATTAATTAATAGTTAATTAGCTAACTAATTAGACTAATTAAGTTAGGCTAATTAACAAGATCGTTAAATTAATTAATTACTAATTAATTAATTAAGTAATTATTTTTTATTATATTTTTTTTGAAAAGGGGGCGTGGGGCCCTGCTGTCATAGGTCCAACTAAAACTAAGCCTAATATAAATTAGTCTAACAAAAAGGGCTTGTTTTAACTGGGGATTAGTCCCTAAGCTAGCAAAGAGCCGACCACACATGGCTGTGGCAAAAGCCAGCCATACACACAACTCACGCACACACACGACGCACACACACAACTCACGCACACACACGGCAAGAACATGGCCATGTACATGGACCTTGACGGCCATGGCCAAGAGCGGTGGCAGCAAGTGGACAGCAGCAACTAGTAGCAATAAACGTCAGGAGCAAGCGGCAGCACACAGCTTCAGTAGCAGTACGCATCGGCAGCAGATTCATCCGCACAGCCGCATCAGTACGCGAGCAGCATCAGCAGCGCAAGGAGAGGGAGCAGCAGGGCCAGCGCGGGAGCAACAGGTGGCGTGGGGGGCGCAGCGACCACACGCGCGGCCGAGACGAGCTTCAGGCGGCAGCGTGGCAGTAGCAGGAGGAGAGCAAGAAGCAAGCAGCAGCCTCGTAAGAGCATCAACAACACAGCAGCAGGACAGGGCTAGGCGAGCGCGGCGACGCGCGGGTGCCTGCGGGCGCGGCGGACGCACGCGCGAGGTATGGCCAGGGCGCGGTCAACGGAGCGCGGGTGTGGCTAGGTGCGAGCGAGGGCACAGGAGACCATAACTCCAGCCATGGGGACCTCGTTGGGTACGGGCGACTACGGCGACAGATCGAGGTTGAGGAAGAGGAGGTCGGAGGAGGAGCTCACAGGGGAGGCCCGTGGACATGGTCGGAAGGCGCGGGGCTGGCCGGACGCATCGCACTCATCAACGAGATGTGACGGCCGTGCCGGGAAGACGACCCGATGGCGAGTCTTGATGGCTTCCCAGCTTGAACCCGAGGGCGTAGACGATGAAGGTGATGATGGCGCTCCTCCTGGACAACTTCGTGTGGCTCGAAGACGACCTTGGCTGCGACGACGACGATGGCACGGCGGCGAGCACGTTCGGGCAAGATCTAGATCGAGAGAGGAAGGCATGGGGGAAAACTGAGTGGGGCTAGGGTTTCGGGGGTGCGGGGGATGCTCTTATCCACTGGGATGAGCGCGGGATGGCCGGCACGCAGACAGGGCGCGACCATGGTGGCCGGATGGCCGCCACGACCTCCCTCCGCTCCTGTAGCGAGGAGGGAGATGAGTGGGTGTGGGTTGGGCTTGTCCCAGGTCACATGGGCCTTCCTTCTTTCTTCGCTTTTTTTTGTTTCTTTTCTTTCCGTAGTTTTGTTTTCTGTTTTTTCATATTTTCTGTTTTCTATTTTTATTTACTGCTTGCTCTTTTTTTGTTTAGTAGGAAATACTTTTAGTTGTAGATGATACTTGACACATAATTACTAGGTATTATCCTTTGGCTGCACAAAAAGTGTGGGGACATTTAGAAAGGTTTAAATATTTTTAGATATTGTAAAGATCAATAGAATTTCTGTTGGTCCAATCTTAGTTAGGTTAGGGGAATTTTTATATACTCAATTAAATGTTGATTTCTTTATGAAAATTTCTTAGTGAATAATTTCAAAATGATGAACACTTTAGTTCTGCAGTTTGAAGAAATGATAAATTGGCTTGTATTTTGTATTTGAATTTGAGTTGGATTATTTCCTAACTGTAATTTATTTAGGATGATCATGTGACATGGTAATTTAATTAGCCTAATGATATGGTTAAGATATGGGGATGTTACAAATCTCCTCCACTACAAGAAATCTTGTCCCGAGATTTAAGAGGGGGAGCAAGGGGGAAGGGATTTGGTTACGAAATTCTATCGAGTCTTCTCGGTCTTGGTTGCTCTTCTCGAAGAAGTCGATCCATTACATTGGCATCTTCATTTTCTCTGCATCAATGCCTCATAATGAAGTTGTCATCCTTTCTTCGGGATCTCCATCGTACTTATGGAAAAGATAAGGGGGGAAGACTCGGGAAGGACAGAGCTCCACACACGTTAGCTACTTGGGGGCTATCTTAGTGAACATCTCTCGAGTTGAAATTCAAGAAAGTCATCGAGAGCATGGTAAAAAGGCACGGTTAGAAATTTCAGGAGGATAGGCAATCGTTCGTTGGCTCAAACAAAGTGTGAAAGGGTTTTAGCGCAACGGGAATAATTATTATGTCTGATACCAGAATTGATGATCACACGGAAGGTGGCCCGTGAATTACATATGAAGTCAAGCACGAGGAATTTTTTTTGCAACATGGGTGTACAGGAGAGTCAGGTTTCAGTCATGTGGAACTGTGGGTTATGGGCCCACCATGTGATTAAAAGTAGGAAGGGCGGTGACATCTTGCTCGGTCATGACAGCAAGGCATGTCAAAAGGGTAGCCTGTCAATTATGTCGGCAACAACGTCGGTACCAAGGGCGAGGGGCGAAGAGAACTATCTTCCTGCTCGTTGAACGAGGCGGACCAATAGGCAAGGTTCTCGTCCATCGGTGGTTACCAGAATGTCAACAACAATAGTAACAGGGTCTTACTGACAGAGTTGTACACTGAGGTGCGTATAAAAGCGGTGACGTATTACTGCTTAGATCATATAAACCTCAAGAAGGTTAAACAGAACAATGGAAAGGAAAATGTGATTATTAAGTTAAACAGATCAATGGGAAGGAAAATGTGTTTAAACACATATTCCAGGATATATCCTTTCCAAGGACAAGCAGATCATGATATCCATGACAGGATATAATGTAGAAAACTCTTTCGGTAAGGGGAGAGAAATTTCATGACATTACCCGTACATCGGTGTTTGGATAATTGAGCAGGAAACATTTAACATTGGTCTTCAAATGTTTTTGTTGAAAATCGGAGTACCATAGACATGCTTCGAGATAGCATTGACATGGCCAACAGGTAAAGACCAGGCTATGGATACACAAAGGATCCATCAGTAACAACTTATAGAATAAGTCTTACAATTTCCTCATGGAAGAATGGATAACCTTACTAAAATGGAAACTATAACAATAGGTCCGCCGGCCAGGTGTGCTAGGCATGACATCACCTTATCGGGTCAAAGACTAATGTTATAACTCCTAGAGTTATGTTCCAACCATCATGTCTGACCGAGATTCATATCTGATTGGTGACATGATACCTCAGACTCAGGATGCCTGAGAAGAAAGGTGCAACACAAATTGTCGAGATGACATTGTAAGGTTCTTAGGGAAATGAACTATGGAAACGAGTTCCAAAACAAGAGTTCATCATTAAAACAGGGAGAGGGTGAGGAGAAGACTGATGGACTCGGTGACAATCCATCGAGATTTTCAAAAGATGGATCTCCCCAATTATGTGAACAAGGAGATAACAATTGTCAAATCAAAATGGTATAATGATGTATTCTCGAGGAAAACATACACAATTAAACATTGGTTCAAAGCAATAGGGTTGCTGGAAGTTTTGAATTCACACATCATAGTTCATTTGTCGGTATTCCGGTTAGGAACAACACGAGGACCAAGAAGGAATGGTGATGGTGATAAGTATTACTTGTATCAAGAATTCTCAGGAGGTGGTGAAATTCTCACGGCATTCTTGACATCAAAGATGGTAATACTCCAAGGTAAGGAAGAAGAATTGCTGGATAGCACGGATCTATAGATATAACACAAAGCATGAACAAGGTTGTGTTGGAGGGAAAGCAATAATGTTGTCGGTGATAACACAAATCATCGAGGGCAAGGATGGTATCCCTCATCACGAATTTGATTGATATCCCGAAAGAGCTCAGAATGTTGATGATGATCATGACACAATTGTTGAGAGATTTCATGAAGATGTAATCCATCGGCTATGACATCAAGTCAAAGGAATGATGAAGCGAAAGGTTATTAGAGCCACGGGTACGACCCAAACTCGAAACCAAGCTTGTGGTTTAAGGAGAAATGGTATGATGTGGAAAATTGACGTAAGCTTAGCTCATCATCGAAAATTGTGCTTCGGGAAGAAGGACCAGGTAGCACAGTTAAGAGCAACACGATAATGATATAGCCCATCAAGCTAGGAATGACTTGAAGGATTATTTAAACTCGTAAGCAACGGAAATTATTTAGGGTTATTGAACCGGAGTGCGGACTCGATTCACTATTCGGTGTTCTCGGTTGACGACAACCCAGAACCTAGGAACAATTGTATCCGGTGAGTAATAATAGTTGATGAAGAACCCATAAGAAGTTATGATGTCCCATGATATCTCGAGATACCATGGGGTAATACTCGACGACAGACCAAAGTAGAGGTTGGACTGGGGTATTGCTCTGCAGAAGACAAATGCTTAAACTTGCACGAGAAATGGTATTTAAAAGAGAACATGGTAGGAACCACGTCCACAGATACAAGATGAACTTATAACAAGCGGATAATTATTTTAAGAGAAGCTTCCATGATAAGGTATACATCGGGTCCATGGGCATGAACACAAGTTCAAGGTCGACTCCCACTTCCTCAATGCATAACCTTCCATTCACCTCTCGCTTTTCGAAAATGACATTAGTTATTGAAAGTTTTAACTGGTGCAATGCCAGATAAGTATGACCCGTGAAATCTTTCGGGTTCACATCGATTAGGGAAGGCGTTGGTTCAACCCATCGGGGCATCTTAGGAACATATACCACAAACTTCTGAGTAAACAATACAAGCTCGAAAGTAGAGTATGATTATCATAGCAGAGGATACAAATTACCAAAGGCATTATATACCCATGGAAAGGCTCACAAGGTTATTGAATATGAATGACACTGTCGGATAATAATCCAACAAGGGGTCTTGGGGTCTACAACGGAGCTGATGCGGGTATCGATACTCAATCAAAGGAAGAAGGAATTTAAGGGCATCGGATTATAGAAACAACTGACTAATTCAAAGATCAAATGCAAAGGAACTATCATTTCCAATTCAAGGCATCAGAAGCAATGCTCCAGCTCATGTTTAAAATGGCGTCTGAGCCGGAAGGATGAATTCTAGGATCTGGTTGAGGATTGCGAGCATTCGTAATTTATTGAATCGATGGACTCAAGATGATAGTGACAAGGGATGCCAATAAGATTACTATACTTATGGGATTAACCATAATGCAAACAAGCAAGAACCTCAAGAGCAATAAGCAGTTGAGGATTTTTGGAAGATCAAATAGTATTTCGAAGACTTTGGTGGAACACATGAACAACTAGGGAGAAACAAATCCTCGATGTGTGAGGATTAATTTGTAGGTGTATTCAGGTGACAAGGAACTGCAAGGCAGTAGGCACAAAGTATTCTTGGGGTATCTTGTAATAACAAGACCGACTGGAAATAAAAGTAAGAACGACAGACGACAGGTGTAAGTATTTATCCATAGGGATGTTTCGGTGGTAGGGAATTGCAAAAGCAACAGGCACAAAGTCTCGAGAGAATATCGCAGAGTATCTTCGAAATCTTCTGGTGCAGCAGGTGATCATCTATAATAAGGGGCTCTCCGGAAGAAAGTAATTACGAGAACCTAGAGTTAGAGTTAGCAAAATCATTTAACCCAAATAGAAGAGAGATCAGAATCCCAGAGTAAGGATCGAGGAGTAAAAGATCCTAATACCACCCAGATGGCGACGTGGGCCCGTAAGGCACACAACCATGTTAGTAAAAGTTTTTGTAATGTCTAGACTCGACTTCGGCCAAGGAGTGTGGAAGGGGGATTCCTACAGGCAGTCGGCTCTGATATCAACTTGTGATGCCCCCGATTCAATCGTACACTAATCATACACGCAAACGTGTACGATCAAGATTAGGGACTCACGGGAAGATATCACAACACAACTCTACAAATAAAATAGTCATACAAGCATCATATTACAAGCCAGGTGTGACGCCCCAAGACCGGAGCTTCAGTTGCCTTCCAGGGTTTCCAGGGTTTCGTCATGTGTTTTGTTTGGTTCTTTGCATTCATCTTTGCATCATGTGCATTGCATCATGTCATCATGCAACCCGTTTTAAAACTCACTTAAATAAAATTGCATGGATCTTTGATCCATTTAAACCGAGGGAATTCACATGGTGATTCTCTTTATAACATATCCTCCCGATAGTAGGGAGATATATTCAATATTTCTTTAATTTTAAATTCACTATAACACACTTGCAAATCCTAATGGCTTTGTTATCACAACCCTTGGCCTCGAACTTAGTCCGTAAATTCTTTCGTCATTTTCGGAGCTCTCCCAAAAATCCGAACATTTTTGGACACCTTCATTTCCTAGCCCTTGTTCAAACCTTTTGGATTAAATTCAAATGATTTTGAATCTAGATCTTGCATTCTTGCCCACTCCATTTTTCTAGGTTTAAGCTCATTTTTATGAGACCGGGAGAAATTACCCCATGCATAAATCTTTTCCTAACCTCTCTTTTTTCTCTCTCTTTTCTTTTCTGCAAAAGGAAACACGAGGGAGAGAGAGAGAGCATGCACTGCTAGCCATTTGGGCCTCCCACCAAGCTGGCCCACCCAGGCCATCGTTCCCCACAAGCCCATTAGCCAGGCCGGCCCCTCCTGCTTCATGGCCTGCTAGGCCCAGCCGCCTCCCACTAGTGCCTGCAACCCTAGGCCCGACTGAACCCCACTCCCCTCGATTGCTCGTTCCCTCGTTCCCTCACCGCCGCCAGAAGCCATCTCCCTCGCTCGACCTCCTCCTTCCCTCGATCTCTCTCTCTCGTGCCCGACCCCATCTTTCCCTCGCAGTCCGATCCCCATCCCCAGTTGCTCGAACCCCCTCTCGATCTCCCTCTGGCTCCCCTCATCCTCCCTCCTCCTTCGATCCAGGGAACCAGGTCGGAGCCACGTCGGCCTCCTCGCCGCCGTTGCGCCCACGGGGCCATCAGCATGCGCGAGCCCGCACCCCCGCCTCCTTCTCCCACCAGTGTCGCCGCCTTCCCCACTCCGGTGAGGCCGCCGCCCGCCGACGTCAAGCACTGCCCATCCCGGCCTTCTCCTTGCTGCTCTCGGCGTAGGCCGCTGGCCCCAGTCATCATGGCGCCGGCCACCAGAGCCTCCAAGCCAGCAAGCCCCTTCCTCATCGGGCCTCCTCTGCTTCTCCTCGTGCTCGAGCTGCACCGTGTCGTGCCACTCGGCGCCCTGCTCCATACCTCGACCTCGTCCAGCGATCTTGCCTCCACCGCGTCGTCCCTCCTTCTCTTGCTCGTCTCTGTTTTGCTGCCAAGTACATGCTTCACCACCGAACCAGAACGCCAAGTACCACTACAAACTCGAAGAATTCGGATGCATCAAGTCCCCGAGGAGACCCGTTTTTCGTCAAGTTCGACTACCCGTATCATCAAGAACCACTACGGCCGGAGACCTCGGACCCGCCAAGTACCCCTTCGAGCTATCAATACCACAAGCGCCAAGTTCCACCACGACCCAAGTACCGCGAGAACGTTTGTACCTCTACCGTCGCCTTCGGAATCGCGAAGACCGTCTAGCACCCCTTCGAGATGACGAGACCGACAAGTCCGAAGATGCAAGTACCACTCCGAACCATGTACGACGACCGTCGCCGAAGACCCGTGTAACGCAAACGTCAAGTTCAACTACCGTCGCGTGAACCGCTACTTTCCACGACGACCTCATGAACGTCTACTTCCTCTTCGACTCGTGAACCTCTACTTCCACTACGATCCGTGCGTACCACTACTTCCACTACGAACTCGAACCGCCGCAATACCGCACGCTTCAAAGGTATAACCTCGAGGCGACGTCCGTGAACGTATGTTTGCGATGCTTGAGATGCTCGTGTTTTGCACCCTATTCAAATTGTCACTCGTTTCCTTGTCGCCAACTCGTGGGACACCCGGAATCCGGGAGCGCCCCACCATCTTTTGCACGCATCCGCACACTTCTCCTTTGCATCGGTATCTCAATCGAGTTACCGGGAACCGGAATGTTGTCGTGGCACCGTTTTCCGTTATCGTTGCCGTGGCACCCCTTTTGTTTCCGCCACGATGACAAATGCTTCTTAATGCTCTTGTCAACTTTGAATAAAATTGCATAAACTTGAACATGCCATCCGCATCATGTTAACAACATTAATATGGTTTAAATTGTTGTTTGCATTAATTTACTAATGCATATGGGGATTTACCGGATTTGTTGTTTGTTATGTACGACCCCATTTAAATTGTTTAGATGATATAGTTTTGTTATGCTTCACCTCTTGCCATGTTTACACAACATTTAATATTGTCGAGTACCTAATGAGAGAGAACTAGATAATTGATGTGGTGTTCCGTCAACATGCAACTCGTTGCATATTGAGCTCCACTTAATTTGTAGGGTTGCTTGTGCACTTTGCCATGCCATGCCTAATTAAACCGGACATGCATCATACTTGGTTGTGCATCATGCCATGCTTATGTGGTGGTTGTTTACTATGGTGTTTGCTTCTTTCCGGTGTTGCTTCTTCGGGTTGGTTCCGATAACATCGTGTTTGTGAGGACCTGTTCGACTACGTCCGTTTGTCTTCTTCATGGACTCGTTCTTCTTCCTTGCGGGATTTCAGGCAAGATGACCATACCCTCGAAATCACTTCTATCTTTGCTTGCTAGTTGCTCGCTCTTTTCCTATGCCTATGTTGCGATACCTACCACTTGCTTATCATGCCTCCTATATTGTTGAACCAAGCCTCTAACCCACCTTGTCCTAGCAAACCGTTATTTGGCTATGTTACCGCTTTGCTCAGCCCCTCTTATAGCATTGTTAGTTGTAGGTGAAGATTGAAGTTTGTTCCTTGTTGGAACATGGAGATGTTGTTCCTTGTTGGAACATGTTTACTTGTTGGAATATCACTATATATCTTATTTAATTAATGCATCTATATACTTGGTAAAGGGTGGAAGGCTCGGTCTTATGCCTGGTGTTTTGTTCCACTCTTGCCGCCCTAGTTTCCGTCATATCGGTGTTATGTTCCCGGATTTTGCGTTCCTCACGCGGTTGGGTTATAATGGGAACCCCTTGACAGTTCGCTTTGAATAAAACTCCTCCAGCAAGGCCCAACCTTGGTTTTACCATTCGCCACCTAGCCTTTTTTCCCTTGGGAGTCGCGCATCCCGAGGGTAATCTTTATTTTAACCCCCCCGGGCCAGTGCTTGTCTAAGTGTTGGTCCAAACTAGAGCCACTTGCGGCGCCACCTCGGGGAAACTTGAGGGCTGGTTTTAGCTGTACGTAGTGTTCATCCGGTGTTGCCCTGAGAACGAGATATGTGCAGCTCCTATCAGGATGTCGGCGCATCGGGCGGTCTTGCTGGACTTGTTTTACCATTGTCGAGGATGTCTTGTTGTACCGGGATACCGAGTCTGATCGGAATGTCTCGGGAGGAGGTCTATTCCTTCGTTGACCGTGAGAGCTTGTCATGGGCTAAGTTGAGACACCCCTGCAGGGATTTGAACTTTCGAAAGCCGTGCCCGCGGTTATGGGCAGATGGGAATTTGTTCATGTCCGGTTGTAGATAACTTGAACCTTAATTTAATTAAAATGCGTCAACCGCGTGTGTAGCCATGATGGTCTCTTTCCGGCGGTGTCCGGGAAGTGAACATAGTGTTGGAGTTATGTTTGACGTAGGTTGCTATAGGATCACTTCTTGATCATACTTTTATCGATCGTGCTTTGCCTTCTCTTCTTGCTCCCTTTTGCATATGTTAGCCACCATATATGCTAGTCGCTTGCTGCAGCTCCACCTCATACCTTTACCTTACCCATAAGCTTAAATAGTCTTGATCGCGAGGGTGCGAGATTGCTGAGTCCCTGTGGCTCACAGATACTTCCAAAACCAGCTTGCAGGTGCCGTTGAACAGAGCAGGTGACGCAACCAAGCTCAAGGAGGAGCTCGTAAAGATCTTGTCCTTTGTGTTGCTTCGTTCTAGTTGATCAGTAGTGGAGCCCAGTTGGGGTCGATCGGGGACCTTTGTCGCATTTGGGGTTCTTCTTTTATTTTGGTTCCGTAGTCGGACCTTGAGTGTATTTGGATGATGTAATGCTTTATTCATGTAATTGTGTGAAGTGGCGATTGTAAGCCAACTATGTATCTTTTCCCCTATTGTATTACATGGGTTGTTTGCGAAGATTACCTCACTTGCGACATTGCTTTCAATGCGGTTATGCCTCTAAGTCGTGCTTCGACACGTGGGAGATATAGCCGCATCGAGGGCGTTACACCAGGGGCCTCGAGGGCTCGAATACAAGAGCTCGACCATAGACGAGTCAGCGGAAGCAACAATATCTGAGTACAGACATAAGTTAAACAAGTTTGTCTTAAGAAGGCTAGCACAAACTGGGATACAGATCGAAAGAGGCGCATGCCTCCTGCCTAGGATCCTCCTAAACTACTCCTGGTCGTCGTCAGCGGCCTGCACGTAGTAGTAGGCACCTCCCGAGTAGTAGCAGTCGTCATCGACAGTGGCGTCTGGCTCCTGGGCTCCATCGTCTGGTTGCAGCAATCGGGTATAGAAAGGGGGAAAAGAGGGAGCAAAGAAACCGTGAGTACCCATCCAAAGTACTCGCAAGTAAGGAGCTACACGACATATGTATGCATTGGTATCAACTGGAAAAGAGGTATCATATGTGGACTGAACTGCAGAAAGCCGGAATAAGAGGGGGATAGCTAGTCCTTTCGAAGACTATGCTTCTGGTAACCTCCATCTTGCAGCAGGAGAAGAGAGTAGATGGTAAGTTCACCAAGTAGCATCGCATAGCATAATCCTAAACGATGATCCTCCCCTCGTCGCCCTGTGAGAGAGCGATCACCGGTTGTATCCGGCACTTGGAAGGGTGTGTTTTATTAAGTATCCGGTTCTAGTTGTCATAAGGTTGTAACGCCCTCGATGCGGCTATATCTCCCACGTGTCGAAGCATGACTTAGAGGCATAACCGCATTGAAAGCAATGTCGCAAGTGAGGTAATCTTCACACAACCCATGTAATACATAAGGGAAAGAGATACATAGTTGGCTTACAATCGCCACTTCACACAATTACATGAATAAAGCATTACATCAACCAGATACAATCAAGGTCCGACTATGGAACCAAAATAAAAGAAGAACCCCAAATGCGACACGGTCCCCGATCGACCCCAACTGGGCTCCACTACTGATCAACTAGAACGAAACAACACAAAGGGCAAGATCTTCATCGAGCTCCTCCTGAGCTTGGTTGCGTCATCTGCACGGACTCAACGGCACCCGCAAAATGGTTTTGGAAGTATCTGTGAGTCACGGGGACTCAGCAATCTCGCACCCTCGCGATCAAGACTATTTAAGCTTATGGGTAAGGTAAAGGTATGAGGTGAAGCTGGCAGCAAGCGACTAGCATAATATGGTGGCTAACATACGCAAATGAGAGCGAGAAGAGAAGGCAAAGCACGACCAAGAAACTATGATCAAGAAGTGATCCTAGAACAACCTACGTCAAGCATAACCCCAACACCGTGTTCACTTCCCGGACTCCGCCGAGAAGAGACCATCACGGTAACACACGCGGTTGATGTATTTTAATTAAGGTCAACTTCAGTCAGGTTTTCTACAACCGGACATTAACAAATTCCCATCTGCCCATAACCGCGGGCACGGCTTTTGAAAGTTCAAATCCCTGCAGGGGTGTCCCAACTTAGCCCATGACAAGCTCTCACGGTCAACGAAGGATATTCCTTCTAGCGGGAAGACCCGATCAGACTCGGAATCCCGGTTACAGACATTTCGACAGGTAAAACTAAACCAGCAACACCCCGAATGTGCCGACAAATCCCGATAGGAGCTGCACATATCTCTTTCTCAGGGCACACTCAGATTGTCCTAGGTACGGGTAGGCCAGCCCAGAGTTGCCCCTGGTGGCCACCGGCAGCTGACAGGTGGACCAACACTCAGAGGAGCACTGGCCCGGGGGGGGGGTTAAAATAATGATGACCCTTGAGTCTGCAGAACCCAAGGGAAAGAAAATGGCTAGGTGGCGAATGGTAAAACCAATGTTGGGCATTGCTAGAAGAGTTTTATTCAAGGCGAACTGTCAAGGGGTTCCCATTATTACCCAACCGCGTAAGGAACGCAAAATCCGGGAACATAACACCGATGTGACGGAAACTAGGGCGGCAAAAGTAGAACAAAACACCAGGCATAAGGCCGAGCCTTCCATCCTTTACCAAGTATATAGATGCATTACTTAAATAAGAGGTATTGTGATATCCCAACAAGTAAACATGTTCCAACAAGGAACAACATCTCCATGTTCCAATAAGGAACAAACTTTAATCTTCACCTGCAACTAACAATGCTATAAGAGGGGCCGAGCAAAGCGGTAACATAGCCAAACAATGGTTTGCTAGGACAAGGTGGGTTAGAGGCTTGGTTCAACAATATAGGAGAAATGATAAGCAAGTGGTAGGTATCGCAGCATAGGCATAGCAAAAGAGCGAGCAACTAGCAAGCAAAGATAGAAGTGATTTCGAGGGTATGGTCATCTTGCCTGAAATCCCGCAAGGAAGAAGAACGAGTCCATGAAGAAGACAAACGGACGTAGACGAACGAATACTCACAAACGCGACGTTATCGGAACCAACCCGAAGAAGCAACACCGGAAAGAAGCAAACAACATAGTAAACAACCACTACAACAACATGGCATGATGCACAACCAGCATGATGCATGTCCGGTTTAATGAAGCATGACATGGTAAAGTGCACAAACAACCCTACAAATTAAGTGGAACTCAATATGCAACGGGATGCATATTGAGGGAACACCACATAACGTATTTAGTTCGATCTTGTTTATGTACCCAACAATATTAAATGTTGATTAACATGGCAAGAGGGTGAAGCAAAGTAAAACTACCTATCTAGTCAAGTTTAAATGAGGCCGGAAGCAACGAACAACAATTCCGGTAAATCCCCATATGCATATATTAGGGTTTGGTACTGTTCTGCCCTAAACACAATTTTAGAGTTGTTAAACATGCAAAGTGATGCCACCATGTTAAACTAGGCATTTTTCCACCCCATTTACATATAAAGTTTATTAAAATCCGAGTTACGGTTATTTAGTTATGAAATAAAGCATTTTAGCATGGCATTAGGTAAAATATAAACAAACAACATTTTAAATATTTTAAACATGGATGCAAGTTGCAAATTGTGAAACTAGATGAAATTCTAAGCATATTACATATAAAGTTTAATTAATTCTGATGCATGGTTAATTAATTATGAGCAATGCAAGAAAATGGCATTTCTTGTAATTATGCAATGTTCAGGAAAATTTAGCAAAACGTCCAACGGAAAAAAAATGAGCACGGGCTGAAACTGAACTGGCCCATCAGTTGAAAAAAGAAAAAAAAGGAAGGGGCCCTGGGGTGAGCTCACATTGGGCCTGGGCCGGCCAGTGGAGAGGTAGGCCGGTGGGGCTGCAACCCACGCTGTTCGCGAGGCGCGGTCAACGCGCACGAACGGGCTCCTGCTGCTCGTTACCATCAGAGGCGGCTGAGACTTGCATCGCAGCAGCAGCAAAAAGCGTCAGAGGACTGCGGAGGCCAACGGATGGCAAGGGGAGGTTTCTCCGGCGAGCGGTGGGATGGAGCGGACGAGGCTCGGCGATATAGAGGAGGCAGCGGACGGTCAGGCGCGAAGCAGAGGCAACGGCAGCGGCAGGGACGAACACGCCCAGGCGAGGGCGCTCGTCCAAGGCAGCTACTGCAGAGGGGCGACGCAGCTCCTGAGAAGGAAGGGGAGGCCGGTGGACGACGGGGAAACGGGCGGATGTGGGCGGCGGGAGTCCATCTCCGATGATGGTGGCGCCGGTTGGTGCTCCTGCGTGTGCTCCTGCAAGGTGCGGAGGCCATGGCTCGCTCCTTACGGTTCCTGCGAGAAGATGCAGAGGAAGAGAGAGAAGAGATTAGAACAGAGGAGGGAGAGAGACGAAGCAGGAGGGTAGAAGAAAAGAGCAGGGGCGCGCGACAGATGCTCATCTTGCTGGCTGGTTCGGTCCCTGGCGGCGGCGCCGGACGACGAGGCGAGGAGGAGGAGCACGGGGAGGATCTGGATCGAAGAAGAGTAGTGGCTAGGCGCGGAAGGAGAGGCGCAGGTGGATCCGGAGGAGATTCCGAGGTTGGGGAATGAGTGCGGCGGCGGCGGCGGCTGGGAGGATCCCTAGAATTTAGGTATTTGGTCTAAAATTAGACTAGGGGTGGGCTATAAATATACATCACGGATTAGGTTAGGGGCTATCTCGACCCTACGATCGCAATCGGACGATCGCGGATAAAATAGCTAGGGAGTCCAATTAACAAAACGAAGATGTTTTGTAGATGTTTGGGGATGATCCGGACACAACGGTGGCGACAGTCCGGGTCGGGTCCGGGGAAGTTTCGAACGCGCACATGAGGGGTCGGTTGGAACTCGTGGCTGTGCAGAAGGGCTCGAGCTGAGAGAAGAGAAGAGAGAGAGAGGCCCGGCAACTGTTTTCGGAGACCAAAAACATCCGACGAAAAGATCGGCTATACTGCCGCTATAGTTATCCGTTGAGGAGTCAAACGGACTCCGAACGCGATGAAACTTGGCAGGCGGTCTACTAACAACAAAACAACACCGCACGCCAACTTTCATCCCATTCCGAGAACATTTTCTGGCCACTTATAAAATACTATTTCGGACATACCGCGGGCGCGTGCAAGTGTGTCTGGGCTCAGAACGGACAACGGAAAGAACGGGGAGGCCGGGATGGATGCAAGTTTTGAAAACATGATGATGCAATGCACATGATGACATGATAAGATGCAACACGCAAGCAAATGACACGGCAACAACAACGAATAACTGGGGAACACCTGGCACATCGGTCTCGGGGCGTTACAACACTCCACCACTACAAGAGGATCTCGACCCGAGATCCTAGGGATGGCACCGGAGGGAAAAGGAAGAGGAAGAGAAAAGGTAAAACTAAGTTGCTTCTCTGACAAACGAGTGAAACCAAAGAACCTTGCGAGGTTGCACAAAATGAAAGAAAGAAAGCAACGGAGAAGAACAAAGTTGAAAACACTCCGTTAAGAAAGAGGAATAAGAAAGAACCGATTCGGGTAGCACTTCAGTTGAAAAGAGATGAAAGACTTGATAAAATGAAAGAGCTTGAGCAAAATGACACAACACTCCAATTAAAAGGATAAGCATGACAAGGACAAGGTCCTGACAAGAACAAAAAGAAGGGTTGAAGATAGCAACATCACAATGCCTCCGGAACGAAATTAAGAATGGAATGGAATGAACGAAGGGAAACAAGATCTTGAGGGAGCACGCTTACAACAAATGCTAGAACGGAGTTGTTGGAACAACAACAACGAAAAGAATAATCTTGATATGGTCTTATGGAATCCATCTCAAATTATGAGGTGACAACCTGCCTCTCACGGGAAAAAGAATTGGATTGGTAAGAACAAGGAGACGAGAAACTTATTTCACCAGGAGGGTAGATGGAGAACTTGGATCATATATTATCACCATTAATAGCATTAATCCTTAGGGAAAGCTTTAGGCGAAATATAACCCCAGATAAATCCAATGACGAGATTGATGGATTTTAAATACCTCATTCTTAACAACATGTGTATCATGATACATGAACTCAAATTATCAGGAATGACATAATACCACCTCGAATGATACGGTTGAAAGAATTACACTCTGGATTGCAAGATGAAGAAAACTTGATCTCCTTAAAAGAATCTCGATGAAAAACTTCGAGAAGGAATTAAATCCTTGATGAACCATCATGTAGAACCTTGATGAGGAACTCCGGTAAACAAAAGAATGATCAAACGAAAGGAGAGAGAAGTTGGAAACACAAGGTGAAACCTTGCAATGATTAGATGGATCTCTGTGATAACTAGAGCTAGAAACTCCCGGAAAGAAAGACGAGCACTTGAAATCAAGAATTTAATCATCGTGAACGAACTCCGGAAGAAAAGATTAACATATGGATGAAACAAGAATAAGAATTACATTATACTTATCCTTCACCAATTAAATTGATGACGAGCAAACGGATTGCATACAACTTATTCTCGAAGAAAGGATTAGGATAGATACGGCACCAACTTGAGAAGGTCTTCAACTAACCACCGGTGGAATCGAAACAACGAATGAATTGGTATGATAAAGAAGGAAGAGAAATCTTAAACGAACCACTGTAAGGATTAAAAATGAACGAAGAGAAGATAAAGAAAACACCAGGAAGAATTAGCAAATGAATGAAGATGCTTGAGAGAATTTAGATATATGAGAACGAAGAGATGACGAGCTGATTAGAGAACACTTGAACGATGCACCGGTAAGATTTGAAGAATGAGAGCTGAAAGCTGGAATGAATAATCCTGAATTGATGGCCTTCAGATAAACAAACTGAAAAGACTCCTGAATTACTCCGGATGGGTGAAAAGAATTCTCATAATCAAAACAATTATGAGGGGATGGCAACAAGCTAGAATCATGAATCTTGAAGAGAATGGAGCAGGATTGAGAGAAAATCTTCTTCGGTCTTCAAATTTTGAATTACGACGAGAAATACCACCATGAATTGTTGAGACACCCCGGAATGATTAAAAGAGGAGAGGTTGAGCCAAAGATGAAAAGAATTTGAAAGATCTTGGAGAAAAACATATGACAGATGATGAATCATTCTTACGTCAAACTTTAAGAATTTGAGGATAGCTCCGGGAAAATAAGAAGAGTCAGGTAAGATCCTGGGAAAAGACCTGTGGGTTAGGGCCCACTCAAGAGAAACACCGTAGAATGATTACTTGAAAAGGAGAATGCACCGGTTGAATTAAATGACTTGAATGAGATAACATCTTCGAAAGAGCTTGAACGAAAGCAGAGTGGAAACACGAATCTTCGGGATATCTTGAGCACTCCGAAACAATAGAATAGCGAGAAGTGAAAGAATATGAGGAGCACCGGCATGATAGGGTATTTGAAACGAGGAGAAAGATATGATCAATAACGCTTGAATTTAAACCACCGGAGAAGAAAAAATGAGTAAAGGGTGACGAACTTGAAGCTCCGTTAGAATCTTCATGAGAATCACCGGATACGAACGTTGAAAGAGAAGAATGGAGAGACTTCCATCGATACCATGGATACTTGATTAAGGAATCTGAGTCCTTCAGAAACAAGGGTGGGAGGGAGGGACAACAAAGACAACTTGGGATGGATGAATGAACACCGTTTAGAAAGCTGAGATTGAATCTTGAGGATGTTGAACATGAACGGATCCGCTTGGCGAGAGACACACCGGTTGAAAAGGATTGACATGACAATCTCGATGAACAAGAAGGATTAGTATTCACCTAGGAGTATGAGAACACCACTTAGGAAAAGGCATGGAATCAACACTTGACATTGAAGCAACTTGAATACCACAACTCAAAACAAAACAAAGGATTGGCTTGCAGAATAAGCCGGAACAAACATATGATAGAGATTTCGTCCGAAGTTTTCGTGGTGGGGCCTACACGGGCTCGATCGTACAACACCATCATGTACAAGGCAGTGCACATGACATATGA
This sequence comes from Triticum urartu, assembly GCF_003073215.2. Lineage (NCBI taxonomy): Eukaryota > Viridiplantae > Streptophyta > Magnoliopsida > Poales > Poaceae > Triticum > Triticum urartu. The sequence continues at coordinate 362,145,130 of NC_053022.1, read as the reverse complement.
AGCGTCCTCGAGTCGGCATAGCCAAGGACTCTTTAAGACACAACGAGACCACTGTAAAATCGACCGTGAATAGGCGGACCACTAGACGTCGAACCCCAATTTCATATCATACATCTGTCGGAAAGATATCCTAAGAGCTACTTGAATTCCCACTTATAAACTCCCGAAATTTTCCGGTTATGCAATTAGGTGTTGGGGATACAGGGGAAGCATAATATCTCACCCAAAACTAACAAATCCTACATCCAGCTGTATCCATCCTTCAACACATAACCAAGAAACCTTCGGAAACCATCTATCTCAACCTTCGAAAAGCATCCGTTATACAAGTTATGGCGATACTCCCGAACTCCCGCCCCAGTACTGGGTGGCGTCGAGGTTATCTCACCAACGAACTGCATAAAAGAGATTTTCGATGTCGCGCACAAATCTCAAGTATACCAGAATTGCAACGATAAAATTGTGACGACAACACCTCGGAGCTCAACTCCCCGGGACACTGCCACAACCCCTAAAGACAGGAGGCACCAAGAACAATGTTCTCGTCACAAAACCATCGGAACAAAACCAAGATACTCGCGTGATCCTAAAAAAAAAATTTAGTGAAATTTGAGAAGAGAAGAGTCAAAACTCTACGTCAGGATGCCTTACCAGAGCGATGAGGAGACTGGGAAGTAAAAAGATTCCTAAGCTCTCCGATATATAATTCCTAAGTGACTCAAAACATTTTTCTAGACACAACTCGGCTGCTAAGACGATCAAGCAATGGGGCTCCTAAGGTCGGGGAAGGCTCTGATTACCAACTTGTAACGCCCTCGATGCGGCTATAGCTCCCACGTGTCGAGGCACAACTTAGAGACATAACCGCATTGAAAGCAATGTCGCAAGTCAGGCAATCATTACAACATCCCATGTAATACTTAATAAAAGGGGGGAGGTAACATAGTTGGCTTACACTCGCCACGTCACATCAATGTACATAAATAACATCCATCAAACAAACACTCATGGCCCGACTACGGCGCCAAAATAGAAAAGAACCCAACATGCGACAAGGCCCGAATCGAACCCCAACTAGGCACCACTACTGATCGTCGGGAAAAGAAACATAGTAACGCTGAGAGTCCTCGTCGAACTCCCACTTGAGCTCGTACTCGTCACCTGGAGCGGAATCACCTGGACCTGCATCTGGAATTATAGTATCTATGAGCCACAGGGACTCAGCAATCTCGCACCCTCGCGATCAAAACTATTTAAGCTTATAGGAATGGATAAGGCAAGTATATGTGGAGCTGCAGCAAGCGACTAGCATATGTGGTGGCTAACTTATACGCAAAAGAGAGCGAGAAGAGGAGGCAAGGCGCGAGCGAGAAACTAGAGGAACAACCTGCGCAAGCATTACTCCAACACCGTGTCCACTTCCCGGACTCCGCCGAGAAGAGGCCATCACGGCAACACACACGGTTGATTCATTTTAATTAATTAAGGTTTAAGTTACCTACAACCGGACATTAACAAATTCCCATCTGCCCATAACCGCGGGCACGGCTTTCGAAAGTTCAATCCCTGCAGGGGGGTCCCAACTTAGCCCATGACAAGCTCTCACGGTCAACGAAGGAAAAGACCTCCACCCGAGACACACCGATCAGACTCGGTTACCCGGTACAACAAGACAATTCGACAGGTTAAAACAAGACCAGCAACACCGCCCGAATGTGCCGACAAATCCCGATAGGAGCTGCACATATCTCTTTCTCAGGGCACACTCAGATTGTCTAAACTTCTGGTAGGCCAGCCCAGAGTTGCCCCTGGTAGCCACCGGCGGCTGACGTTTTGGACCAACACTCAGAGGAGCACTGGCCCGGGGGGGTTAAAATAAGATGACCCTTGAGTCTGCAGAACCCAAGGGAAATAAAAGGCTAGGTGGCAAATGGTAAAACCAAGGTTGGGCATTGCTGGAAAAGCTTTAAACAAGGCGAACTATCAAGGGGTTCCCATAATGACCCAACCGCGTGAGGAACGCAAAAATCCGGGAACATAACACCGATATGACGGAAACTAGGGCGGCAAGAGTGGAACAAAACACTAGGCGAGAGGCCGAGCCTTCCACCCTTTACCAAGTGTATAGATGCATTAAGATAACATAGCAATATAATGATATCCCAACAAGTAAATAAATGTTCCAACAGGGAACGGCCTCCAATCTTCACCTGCAACTAACAACGCTATAAGAGGGGCTGAGCAAAGCGGTAACATAGCCAATCAACGGTTTGCTAGGACATGGTGGGTTAGAGGTTTGACATGGCAATTGGGAGGCTGACAAGCAAAAGGTAGGCATCGTAGCATTGGCATAGCAAGAGCGAGCAAACTAGCATAGCAAAGATAGTAGTGATTTCGAGGGTATGATCATCTTGCCTGCACAGTTGTCAAAGTTGACTGGATCCTCACAAGCAAACTCAACGGGCTCCTCGGTAGCGAACTCGTCTCCCGGCTCTACCCAACAAGACAAACAAGCAACAAGGATACAATCAACCACGTGCAAGAACAAGCAATATGATGAAATGATGACATGCTATGCGGGATGCGATGCGGGATGCAAAATGCAAGATATGACAGGAAATGCATGAACCTGGCCTCAAATTGGAATTCCAAGGGTGCCACTGGACAGAGGGGATGAAATCGCTTGAAAACGATATAAAGATCATTGGAATCGGAGTTACGGTTTGGAAATGGCAAGCGTTTTAAGATAGGACACCGGTCTGCGATTTACAGCAAGTAGGCATTTAAATGCAACGAAATAAACATGCTACAGCCACCAAACATGAAAACAAAATACATGGCAGTGATTTACACAAGATGGTTAACAAAACAATAGCACTGAGCCATAGGCAAATTCATCCATTAAGGGGTTCAAACAAGCATGGCAAAAAACGAATATGCAAAACAGATTCCAGACTTAGTGAAATTAACACTAGCCTGAATTTTCAGATCACGAAGCCCTCTTCGGGGCAGCAAAACAACATGATAGATAACCTGAACATGAAAAGTAAGAACATGGCATGGAGGTACTCAACAATCTTAACAAAACACCCAAAGTGACCTGGGGCCAAAAGGGTTCACAAAATACTCTACCGAGCTCACGAACATAGCTCGAACACAATCTGTTTTCAGACTTAGTGAAAACTGAGACATGCTGAAATTATAACTCACGAAGGCATGCAAACGAGCTCGATGCACTCACTACGGTGCAAGTCATGGCAAGGCAAGCATATATCCAGAAAGAAGACACAATATTCTAGCTACACATGGCAATAACAAAGGCATAGCATGCATGGAACACTAACGGTAGCATCGGCAAAATCGCAAACAAGTTGACGATCTGCCCAGATTAACAGCGAAGCAAAAGTTGAGCTCGATTGAGTCAAACTAGAGCACTCCACATATGCAATCAAAGACATGGATGGATAGAGCATAACATAAATATCAAAACTCCCTTACTGATCATCCTCAAAAAAAGGCACGGATCACTAGGAAACAAGCTGGACATATAGCATCATGAACTAAAATATCCCAGACTTAGTGAAAATCACTAAGTCCCTGAAATCAACAATCTCAGGTACCTCTCTTCGCAAGCTTGCACAAGACAACACACACATCCTAAAAATGCATGGGTGGCACCTCTGGAAAGAAGACAAAATGCTTAACAATTCAT
>NC_053022.1:362090160-362140418 GCF_003073215.2 Triticum urartu | reverse complement strand
CAGACGGCTGGGCCCCGCGCCCAGCCGGATTACCATTGTACCCCCGGGGGGTAGGCCTATATAAACCCCCCGGGGCACCCATGCAAAGGGTTGGACCCCCCGCTAGTTCTAGATACCATACAAGGAGGAGAAGCAGGCTAGCCGTGCCCTTTCTTCCTCCTCCTCCCCCAAAACAGCTCAAGGAGCGTTGTGTAGCTACTCGATTCATCTAGTGAGCATGCGGAGACCCCGCAGAGCAGCAGTAGGGGTGTTATCTCCTCAGAGAGCCCCGAAGCTGGGTAAGATCCGCCGGCGTGCATGTCTTCGCCTCATCCCGCTTCCAGACACCGGCGACGTCTTATTGGTTCCCACAAAGATAAGCCACCCGTTGGCATATGTCGCACCTACCACCCGACATTTGGCGCCCACCGTGGGGCCAGGCGCACCGTCGTCCGGAGACCTGTTCTGAATGGGAACTCTCTTCCTCCCCAGCGAGCGTAGCCAGCCCGGCACGCCCGATGGCGCTTGCCACGACGCGCTGCAAGGCGTCACCAGCATCTGCGCGGCAAGCAGCCTCACCGATCTCCCCGACGAGCTCGCCTTCGATGCGGGCGCTGACCGCCTCGCCAACTTTCTCGGCCAACTCCATGTCTCCAGCGAGCCCGCTGCGGACCTGGAGTCGGTTGGTTCCATCGACCCGATGCCTGTCGACTCCGACACGGCCTCCTACGGCGCCTTCCCCGCCAACGTCGCGATCTACAACGACCCGCTTCCCCGAGCCGACGGCCACGATGCTGTCACCGCCGAAGTGATGGTTGTCGGCCACAGCGGCCCGGCCGACGAGAGCGCCCGCGACGCCTCGCGCGCGGCGGCCCACGACCCGTCCGCTCCTCTCCCGGCCGACGTCGACGACGAAGCCCTGGAAGCACGCCGCCTCGCCCTCCTCGCAGAGGGCCGGAGGCTGGCCTCCGTAAGACGCCTCACTGAGGCCTACCAGCGCGAGGCTGACCGCGCCGCCTTCGGCACGCCGGCCCCGAGCGGGCCAAGCCGGGCCGGCCTTGTCAAGCAACGCAGCGCCGTCATCGCCGACGCGCTGGGAGTCGACCGCCCGGTCTATGCCACTCCGCTCGAGAACTTGCGTGCCGCCCAGGCGGCCGTAGACGAGCTGGACGGCCTGGAGCCCGAAGACCTTCCCCACATGACCCGGCGCATCCAGCAGTTGATCGACGCCGCCACGCAGCGGCACGAAGCCGACGCTCGCGCGGAAAGCCTTCCCCCGCGCCGAGAGTAGGGCGCGACGTCCCGGACGCCGACTCCGAGCAATACCCGCGCACGACGCGAGAAGGAGCCGGCTACCAGCCACGGCCGGACCCGGATCCCCATCGAGCGGGACGCGGACGGTTATCCCCGAGCCATGGAGTGGCGGGGCGACCCGCCTCCGCCCCCCCCCCCATGGAGAGAGATATCCCGCCTCACCGCCAGTGGTGCACCCGACTCTCAGCGGCCGACTGGGCCGCCGCGAAGGAATCAGCGAGAACGACGCCCGCCATCGGCTCGACCGCCTGGCACGATCCCTGGCATTGGAAGAAGAAGACGATGTCGGCCCGCCTTGCTTTGGCCCCCGCATCCGCGACGAGCCCTTTCCCAAAGGGTTCTCGCTCCCAAGAGACACGCCCAAGTACAACAGCTCCGTGAAGCCGGAAGATTGGTTGATCGACTACTCCACCGCAATTAGCATAGCCAACGGCAACCGGCGAGTCGCCGTGAAGTACGTGCCCCTCATGCTGCAAGGCACGGCGCGGACTTGGCTCAACAGCCTCAAGCCGCGTAGCATCAACAGCTGGCTAGACTTCACAGAAGCCTTCATCCGCAACTTCACCAGCACCTACAAGCGGGCTCCCAAGCCCAGGCAGCTCTCCTTGTGCGTGCAAGGCCCCGCCGAGTCCACTCGCGATTACCTCACGCGTTGGGCCGAGCTCCGCAACTCCTGTGAAGGGGTGCACGAGGTACAAGCCATAGAGTACTTCACAGCCGGATGCCGAGAAGGCACCCTCCTCAAGCACAAGCTCCTCTGCGACGAGCCGGCTACTCTCGACGAGCTTCTGGACATAGCGGACAAGTACGCCACCGCCGACTCCTCGATGAAGACCGAGCTTCGGGTAGACGCGTCCGGGAAGGTGCTCAACCCGGCGCCCAAGACGCCGGCTGGAGAGCCCGGCCGACACCCCAACTCGAACGACAACAAGCGCAAGGGCCCTGCACCGCCTCCCGCTAGCCGGCAGGTGGCCACGGTCGAAGATGCGCCGCCTGAAGAACGACCGGCGCCCAAGAAGCCCAAGGGCGGCAGGCCGGCTTGGCAGCCCGCCTTCTCCTACGAGCAAACCCTCGACGCCCCTTGCAAGTTCCACAGCGGCGCGAAGCCGTCCAACCACACGACCCGGAAGTTCAACTGGCTCACCCGAATCTCTAAAGGCGAGGGGCTCTTGCCGCCTCCGCCTGCCGGCCCGCCGCCTCCGCCTCCAGCCGCTCGGCCCGCAGTCGGAGCCGTGCATGACGAGTTCCCTGATGAGAAAGCAACCTACGTCGTCTTCACCAGCCAGCCCGAAGACCGGCGCAGCAAACGCCGAGAGCACCAGGAAGTCAGCGTGGTCGCTGCCAACCCCGCTGAGCACATGCATTGGTCAGAAAAGCCCATCAGCTGGAGCCGGGCCGACCACCCGGAGGTGATGCCGTCTCCCGGCTCTTATGCTCTGGTCCTGGAAGCCACCCTTGCAACGGACAGACGCGCCGCCCGCTTCTCTCGTGTATTGATAGACGGCGGGAGCAGCATCAACATCTTGTATCGTGACACCCTGGAGAAGTTGAACGTCAAGACAAAACAGCTCACGCCCACTCGGACAGTGTTCCACGGCATCGTACCCGGCCTGTCCTGCGCCCCCATTGGCAAAATCAAGATTGATGTACTTTTTGGGGACAAGGAGCATTTCCGCCGGGAAGCGATCTGGTTTGAGGTGGTGGACCTGGAGAGCCCTTACCATGCATTGCTGGGCCGACCTGCCTTGGCCAAGTTCATGGCGGTTCCCCACTATGCATACCTCAAGATGAAGATACCAAGCACCAAAGGCGTCATCACCGTAGCCGGCGACTACAAGAAGTCCTCCGAGTGCGCCGCGGCCAGCAGCCGGCTGGCCGAGTTCCTCGTGATCGCTGAAGAGAAGAAGATGCTGGACCGAGTCGTGGCCATGGCCGGCAAGCAGTCGGCCGTGTCCCCCGACCCCAAGGAGCAGGATGATCAAGGATCTTTCCAGCCGGCCAAGGAGACGAAGAAGATACCCCTTGACCCCGAGCATCCAGAGAGGTTTGCCATCATCGGGGCAAACCTGAACAGCAAATAGGAAGGCGAGCTCGCCGATTTCCTCCGTGAGAATCGGGACATCTTCGCATGGTCCCCCAAGGACATGCCGGGTGTTCCGAGGAAATTCGCCGAGCACAAACTGCATGTTCGAGAAGGCGCGAAGCCGGTCAGACAACCCCTTCGCCGGCTGTCAGAGGAGAAGCGCAGGATTGTAGGGGAGGAGATAGCCCGGCTCTTAGCGGCCGGCTTCATCATGGAAGTTTTCTTTCCAGAGTGGCTCGCCAACCCGGTCCTCGTGTTGAAGAAGAATAACAAGTGGCGCATGTGTATAGACTACACAAGCCTCAACAAGGCCTGCCCCAAAGATCCTTTCGCCCTGCCAAGGATAGACCAAGTGATAGACTCCACAGCCGGATGCGAGCTGTTGAGTTTTTTGGATGCTTACTCTGGATATCACCAGATAAAGCTAGACCCGGATGACCGCCTGAAGACCGCCTTCATCACGTCGTTCGGAGCCTTCTGCTACCTGACTATGACATTCGGCTTGAGAAATGCCGGTGCCACCTTTCAGCGTTGCATGCAGAAGTGTCTCCTCAAGCAGCTCGGCAGGAATGCCCACGTTTATGTGGACGACATCGTGGTGAAGACGGAGAAGCGTGGCACCTTGCTAGAAGACCTCACGGAAACATTTGAGAACCTGCGCCGGTTCCAAATCAAGCTCAACCCCGAGAAATGCGTGTTCGGGGTGCCAGCCGGCCAGCTCCTAGGCTTCCTGGTCTCCGAACGCGGCATCGAATGCAACCCAGCGAAGATCAAGGCCATCGAGAGAATGGCGATCCCCACCAAGCTTCGAGACATTCAGAAGTTCACCGGGTGCCTAGCCTCCTTGAACCGCTTCATGAGCCGGCTCCGAGAAAAGGCCCTCCCCCTCTACCGCCTCATGAAGAAGAGCACTCACTTCGAGTGGAACGACCAGGCCGACCAAGCTTTCCATGAATTGAAGAAGATGCTGGCCACGCCACCTGTCCTCGCAGCACCGACTGAGAAAGAGCCCATGCTCCTTTACATCGCTGCAACCAGCCGGGTGGTCAGCACCGTCATCGTAGTCCAGCGCCCGGAAGAAGGCCGAGCCCAGCCGGTCCAGAGGCCGGTGTATTATTTGAGCGAGGTGCTGTCCGCCTCAAAGCAGAACTACCCGCACTACCAAAAGATGTGTTACGGCGTGTACTTCACCGCCAAGAAGCTGAAGCCCTACTTTCAAGAGCATCCCGTCACGGTCGTATGCACTGCCCCGCTAGCCGAGATCATAGGCAGCCGGGATGCGTCCGGCCGGGTCGCGAAATGGGCAATCGAGCTGGCCCCTTACACAATCTTCTACCAACCCCGCACCACCATCAAGTCCCAAGCGCTGGCCGACTTCCTCATCGACTGGGCCGAGACCCAGTACCTGCCACCGGCTCCGGACTCCACCCATTGGCGCATGCACTTCGACGGGTCCAAGATGCGCACCGGCTTGGGAGCCGGCATCGTCCTTACCTCTCCCAAAGGCGACAAGCTCAAATACGCGCTACAGATCCACTTCGCCCCCTCCAACAATGTGGCCGAGTACGAGGCGCTCATACACGGGCTCCGGCTTGCCAAAGAGCTTGGCATCCGCCGGATCCTATGTTATGGCGACTCGGACCTGGTAGTCCAGCAGTCATCCGGTGACTGGGACGCCAAGGACGCGAACATGGCGAGCTACCGTTTCCTGGTCCAACAACTCAGCGGATACTTTGAAGGGTGCGAGTTCCTCCACGTACCTCGAGCCGACAACGAGCCAGCCGATGCCTTGGCCCGAATAGGCTCCACCCGGCAAGCAATTCCAACCGGCGTCGCTCTACAACGCCTATTCAAGCCGTCTATCAAGCCGTCTCCGGAATCCGATTCCATCTTCGTGTCGCCTGACCCCGATGCGGCCAGGTCCGGCTCGAAGAATCAAGTAGCCGACCTCAAGACCCCCGTAGCCGGCCCGGGGACTGCGGTAGCCGACTCGGGGACTGCGGTAGCCGGCCCGGGGACTGCACCAGCACTACAGCCGGCGGCCGACTCCAGCACCTCACCGCCCAGCCCGCCCACCCTAGTGGCAGTAGCCACTTTGGCAGTAGAAGAAATCGCGGCTCCATCTTGGGCTCAGTCCATCCTCAACTTCTTAGTGAACCAAGACCTGCCGGCCGACGAAACAGAAGCAAGACAAGTCCAGCGTCGAGCCGGAGCGTACACAATCGTCAACAGAGAACTACTCAAGCGCAGCGTCACCGGAGTCCTCCAGCGATGCGTCGAGCAAGAGAAGGGCATTGCAATCCTTGCAGACATTCACCAAGGAGAGTGCGGTCACCATGCGGCCTCAAGATCACTTGTCGCCAAAGCCTTCTGCCATGGTTTCTTCTGGCCGACTGCTTTGGACGACGCCAAAGAACTAGTCAAGCATTGCAAGGGATGCCAGCTCTTCAGCTCCAAGCAACACATGCCGGCCTCGGCACTCAAGACCATTCCCCTCACTTGGCCCTTTGCCGTTTGGGGACTGGACATGGTGGGCCCATTCAAGACGGCGCGCGGCGGCATGACGCATCTGCTCGTGGCCGTGGACAAGTTCACCAAGTGGATTGAAGCAAAGCCGATCAAGAAGCTGAATGGGCCGACTGCCGTGACCTTCATCGCAGACATAACAACTCGGTATGGCGTGCCGCACAGCATCATCACCGACAATGGCACGAATTTCACCAAAGGAGCCTTGGCACGTTTCTGTGCAGCCCAAGGCATCCGGCTGGACTTAGCGTCCGTCGCCCATCCGAAGTCAAACGGCCAGGTCGAGCGAGCCAACGGCCTCATCCTCTCCGGCATCAAGCCCCGATTGGTTGTACCCCTGGAGCGCTCGGCCGGCTGTTGGCTCGATGAGCTGCCGGCTGTCCTTTGGAGTCTGCGCACTACACCCAACAAGTCAACCGGCTTCACCCCCTTCTTCCTTGTGTACGGTGCCGAGGCGGTCATCCCAACTGACATCGAATTCGACTCGCCTCGAGTAACCATGTACACGGAAGCGGAGGCCAAGGAAGCACGAGAAGACGGCGTTGACCTGCTGGAAGAAAGCCGGCTGTTAGCTCTCAGCTGGTCCGCAATTTACCAGCAAGGTTTGCGCCGCTACCACAGCCGGAAGGTCAGGCCAAGATCTTTCCAAGAGGGCGACCTTGTGCTCCGGCTGATTCAGCGAACAGCCGGCCAGCACAAGCTCTCAGCCCCTTGGGAAGGCCCTTTCGTCATCACCAGAGCTCTAGGCAACGACTCCTACTACCTGATCGACGCACAGAAGCCGAAGGCACGCAAAAGAGACGACTCCGGCAAGGAGTCGGAACGGCCATGGAACGCCAACCTCCTTCGAAGATTTTACAGTTGAAAGGCAGTATGTATCACGCTAACTTTTGTATTAAGTACAAGACAATAGGCTCCCCGAGGAGGGCTCGGGGACTGCCATCCCTTATTTATGAATGAAAATATCATGCTTGCCGCATCATTTACTTATTCTGTCCGGCACCGAGTCCGACTAGTCGGCTCGGGGACTGGCCGACTGAAGTTATATTAGAAGTCCTACCTGCAGTCATACAAGTAGTGTGCCGGCTCTCAAGCCTTCCCTTTCCAAAGTCGCAGTTCGAAGAATCGGCTGTCCGACTGGCAAGGGTCAAAGGTAGAAACGACCGCCCACACGAAAAACGGCTAGGGACTAACGGATTAATATAACAAAGCCGGTTTCTCCCACACCGTCGACCGGCTACCAGAGCAGCCGGCCGGCCGGTTTCCATTCACTCTACTTTAAATCCAAGAAAGCTCAAGTACTTGCCTCCCCAAAGAGGGAAGGCGGCAAAGGAAAATCCTAAGGACAAACAAGCATACGTGAATGGAAACCAAACATGCACGTGATAATATTTACATAAAAAGACCTCCAAGAGGCCAGCATTCAACATAGTTTGGATACACCCCCAGTGGGTGGAACTGCGAAACTTAACAAAAATTGTTCAAAGACAACAAAGCAGGAAATCTAAAGACGGCAGGTCAGGCTGGCGGAGCGGCCGATTGGTTGGCGGAGACGGTCGCGCCGGCTGAAGGAGCGGCCGGCTGACGAACTTCGGCTTGGTCGCCGCCTCCCGCAGAGGGCGCGCTTCCACGCGCCTCGTTGCTGGAGGCACGGTCGGCCTGAGGTCGGCTGGTTGTTCCACCAGCCGGCTCGACGTCTCCGTCGTCGTCGTCTTCGTCCTCTTCGCCCTCGTCGCTGGAGGCGATCTCCTCCGCCGAGTCCTCGCCCACCGCCGGGTTCAGCCCGAACCACTCCTCTGGCTGCGCGACACCGTCATCATCGATTTCGGGTGCGAAAACGCTGATGTCGGTGCACTCGGCGATCGTTGAAGCTCGCTGGGCGATAGCCGGCCTCACCTCCTCCAGCTCCGCGTCGGCCTCCATCCGCCAAGTACGCAGCTGGTCCAGGCTCAGTCCTGGGTACCAAGCCCGTACGAATTCCAACGCCCGCCTGGCTCCGAGGCGGGCCGCTGACGCCTTCCAAGCCTCGAAGCGTCCGACTGCGACTTCCAGCCAGTCGGCAGTTCGGCTCGGGGTGCGGGGGATCATCTCGCCAGGCCAGAGGGCGGCCAGCACTTGCGCCCCGGCACGTTGGAGCCGGCGGAGCATCCGGTGGGCCGGCTGCAGCCGCGCCTGGACAGCCAGAAGCTGCTCCTCAAGGGTCTGGTTTGCGTCCGGCGCAATGTCGGCCCCCGCTTGACGGCGCGCTTCGCGATGAGCCTCGATGGTTTGGGCAGCGAAGACGGAGTAGCCCGGGAAGTAATCTGCAAGAAACAACAAGCAGCAGTCCAAGATAAGTCAAAAAAAAACCCAGACGGCAAGGGACGGGGGAAGGCCGTGGAAAGCAGCTTACCGTCGATCAAGTCTTCAATCCGGCCGTAGCCTTCCTCCAGGCCTCGCCGGGTCTCGGACCAAGTCGCCGCCGCTATCTCATACTCCGCCAGCACGGCGGCTTCGCTCTCCTTCGCCGCCTGAAGGGCCGTTTTGTGGCTCTCCTCTTGGTCGGCCAGCTTCTTGGCCAGGCATCCCGTTCCTGAGCCAAGGCAGTGCACTCGGCCTCTTTGGCGAAAAGGGCGGCCTTCGCTTCGCCAAGCTCCTTCCTCAAGTCGGCGTTGGCCCCTGAAGACAAAGAAGAAGAAAAATCAATAAGAAAGGAGTCGTCAAGAAATATTCGACCCAACTGCGCGGCAGTCGGCCCGAATCTCGGGGACTACACCCAGTGGGTGCGCTGGCGCGCCCCCACAGGAGACAAACAAACCAAGTACTTACTTCGGCTGTCGGCCAGGTCGTTGGTCCGCCGGCTCAGCTCTCGAGCCTGGGAGTTGAAGGCGGCAACACGAAGGTTGTGGTATTCCTGAAAGTTTAGAAAGAAAGCAAAGTGAGGTGGCCGTCGAGAAAGATCCGACCCGACTGCGCAGCAGTCGGCCCGAATCTCGGGGACTACACCCAGTGGGTGCGCTGACGTGCCCCCACGGAAGAAATCAAGAAAGCAAAGCAGCCAAGAGCGAAGGACTTACCCAGATAGAGGTTCGTGTCGACGAGAACTCTTGGTTGAGCTACTGCAGCAGGGCGGCTTGAGCTCGTAGCCGGCTCCGGACCCCTTGAGCCGCTGCTTCTAGCTCGCCGGTCCCCCGATGGGAGTCCAGTCGGACACGGCGGAGCTGGCCACCTCCAGATCTCCTGCCGGCTGGCCGGCGCCCGCGGCTCGGCGCGACTCCGGCGGAGCGGCGCCTCCTTCAGCACGCCGGCCCATCGCCAGCTGCACCTTGAGGCCGGCCCGGCTCCCTGGCTCACCTCCGCCGGCTCCTCCGGCGCCGCTGGCGATCGACTGCCTTGGCCCGCCCCGGTTGGCGCCGCAGGCGGCGTTCTCCCGGCCAAGACCACGGGCTCCTCCTCCCTCTCCAACAGCAGCGGGTCTTGGATGATCTCCTCCGCCATGGGCAACGGGGTGTTGGGGGCCACGGCTCGGAGGGGAACGGCGAGCAGCGGAGGCTGGCTGCGCGAGCTTTCCGCCTCCGTCTCTGCAGGAGCCGCCTCCTTCTGAGCCTTGGCTACGGCTTCAGCCTGCCCCTTTGCCGCCTGGGCGGCCGCCTTCTCCGCCGCCTCGCGCTCCTCCCGCGCTTCGCGGGCGTTCCGCTCTATGGCCTCCCTAAGATCGGCGCGGGGGTCCACGCGGCGGGAGCTCGAAGAACCTACAGCCGGCCCCACGACGGAGCCGCCTGGGCCCCGCTCGAGAGAAAGCGGCGCCCTGTCCAGCAAATGAAGAAAGCTAAGAGTGCATTTGAAGAAAAAAGAACAACGTCGAGACTACGGCAAGCGGTTAAAAACTTACGCCGAGACCGCCTGGGGCTGTTTCACGGCTTTGCGGAAGCGGGCCGCCTTCGCGGCCGCCTCTTCTCGCTTCGTCGCCGCGGCGGAGGGCTTGGACTTCTTCGGCCGGCTGCCGAAGAGGCCTAGAGCGGCCCGACGTTTCTGCGCGCCGCCGGCAGCCGGCACGACGGACGAGCCGGCGCCCTGTTGGTCGGCCGCCGGCTGGCGGCGCGGAACGACTTCGGCTTCGAAGTCGTCCGGCCAGTCCTCGAAGCTCGCGGTGAACTTCGAGCCTCCGGGCTCGGCGCTGTCCCCCACGACGGCGTCCTCCATGGCGGCCGCCCCCAAGTCTGGGTCGTCAACATCATCCACCGTGCGGTCGGGGACGTACTGGCGCTCGATCCCTGCCGCCCCAGCCGGCGGCGGGAGAAGAGGGTTCTGCACAGAGAGCCGGAAGGTCAGAAGCCGGCCGTCGCGAAGCCGGCTGACGACGAAAAATAGGATAAAGAGAGAAGCTTACCACGGGTGGAGGATTCGCGCGAGAGTACGGCGCCTTGCCGTACTGCCAGTCCCCGCTGAGCTTGCAATTGGCGATGTAATTAACCATAAGCGCCACCTCCGTGTGGGGCATCTCCCATGTGCTGAGCCGGCTTGGGTCGAACCGGCCGCTCATCTGACACATCATGTGGGGCCGGCTCTGGAGAGGAAGGATCCGGCGCTCCACGAAGGCGGCCACCAAGTCGGCTCCGCGCAGGCCTTCCGATTGAATGAGCACCCGAAGCCGGGAGATGGCGGCGTTCCCGGCCGGAGACAACGACCGGGATCGGAAGCTCCACGAGGGCTGCCTCCCAGCCGGCAGGCCGGCTACGTAAGCCGGCAAGTTGATGTAGTCTTCTTGCTCGGCGATGTTCTTCACATAGAAGTAAGATCTCTGCCAGACCTTCACCGACTGGATCAGGGGGATGGGCGGGAACGGATTGTTCTCGCTCGCCCTCCTCATGGCGATGAAGGCCCCGCAGGGGGCGGGCACGCCGGCGACGACCATGCCGAGCTTGCTCTGGAAGAATTCTCCCTAGAGCTCCAGGGTGGGGAGCAGCCCCAAGAAGCCTTCGCAGAGGGAGACGAAGGCCGACAGCAGCATCACCGCATTGGGCGTGAGGTGATGCGGCTGGAGGTTGTAGAAGTCGAGGAAGGAACGAAGAAACCCGCTCGCCGGGAGGCCGAAGCCGCGCAGGCAGTGCGAGCGGAAGACGACCCGCTCGCCCTCCTCCGGCGCCGGCGAGATCTCCCTCTCGGGCGCCAGACGGACCTGAACGCGATCGGCGCCGGGCAGGCGCCGGGTCTGGCGAAGGAACTCCACGTGATCCTCGTGGACGTTGGAGCCGTCCCAGGAGCTTGACAGTGCCATGGCGGCGAGGTGGCATGGAGACGCGACGGCGTTGAGGAGGAGGCTGCGGCGGCAGCGAGAGTAAGGAGACGAGGGCAAGGAGGGACGGAGTGGGAGGGAGCGCGCGAACCTCTGTCGCTCCCTCTCCTCCCCCTACTTATAGGCTCACCTGACGGAGTCGAGGAGGCGGGGCATGGGGAAGCGTGGGGGTCGATCGTGCCCACTTCCCACGCCCCACGATTACCGATCCTTAATGGCGAGGCGAAACTGCCTTGAGAAGGCGAGCGGCCCTGTGGGCCACGGGAGATCCGCGCCCGGACCGAGGCTCGCGAGTGGCGGGCCCGGGCCTGCGACGGCGTCCCATCGGGCGCGTGCGCTCGCAGAATCCTGCCGCCACGTGGCCGCAAGAGGGCCCGTGGTCAGCATGCAGGCCCCCTCTCCTCCCGCTTACGCGGGTTATCAGAAGTCGGCGTACGCCCGTGAAGCCGGCTCTCCGGGATAGGAAGCTGACCAAGCTTCTCGTCCCCTTGTTCACCTCGGAGCTCGATCAGCTTCGGGGACTACTGTTGGAGTAAATGGCCATGGGTAGCCTAGCCGGCTTCCCCTGGCACTTCTGCAAAAATTACGAGCCCGCCCGGCTCTCAAGAATCCAAGACACGGGGCCACCTTCCCCCCCGCCGGCTGCGATCTAGGCCGGCTTTGGGAAGGCGGTCCGACTTCAACCTTCATGAGAGGGCCGACTCCAAGAAGCCGGCTACGAGAAAGCCGACTCCTTCAAGCCGGCTCCCCATAAAGTAGTCAAGACCGTACCCACAAAGTTTGCACCCACCTAACGGCGGTGCGACGGGGCATGGCTACAGAAGAGCCTGCCACCCCCGAATCCCGGAGCACGCCTGGCACAGTGCGCCGTACGAGGTAGGCATGACCCGTCCGGCGCAGCACTGTTGCCATGTTGACCCTGGCGTCACCCACGACGGGCCGCCAGCGTGGCCCACAGGCGGTGGGCCCCTTAGAACAGGGAGACGGCCGAAGGCGGCCGCGCTTCCAACCAGCCGGCCCAAGACGGAGCCGGCTCCGCCAGCCGGCCCGCCGCTTCCCTCGAAGAGGACGCCCCATTAAGGAGACAAGACTTGGTAAGGCTACAGCGATCACCCGGCAGGCGGCGGTACTGTAGCCGCGCTTACCACGATGAAGCTCACGTCAGCAAGATGAAGCCACAGTGACCAAGGAGTTGACAACCGGCGGGACCCACCAGCCAGCGGGCCCCAGCAGTCGGCGCAGAAGCCGGCGAGTGCAGTCACAGACGGCTGGGCCCCGCGCCCAGCCGGATTACCATTGTACCCCCGGGGGGTAGGCCTATATAAACCCCCCGGGGCACCCATGCAAAGGGTTGGACCCCCCGCTAGTTCTAGATACCATACAAGGAGGAGAAGCAGGCTAGCCGTGCCCTTTCTTCCTCCTCCTCCCCCAAAACAGCTCAAGGAGCGTTGTGTAGCTACTCGATTCATCTAGTGAGCATGCGGAGACCCCGCAGAGCAGCAGTAGGGGTGTTATCTCCTCAGAGAGCCCCGAAGCTGGGTAAGATCCGCCGGCGTGCATGTCTTCGCCTCATCCCGCTTCCAGACACCGACGACGTCTTATTGGTTCCCACAAAGATAAGCCACCCGTTGGCATATGTCGCACCTACCACCCGACAGGTGGCGAATGGTAAAACCAAGGTTGGGCCTTGCTGGAGGAGTCTTATTCAAGGCGAACTGTCAAGGGGTTCCCATCATAACCCAACCGTGTAAGGAACGCAAAATCAAGGAACATAACACCGGTATGACGGAAACTAGGGCGGCAAGAGTGGAACAAAACACCAGGCATAAGGCCGAGCCTACCACCCTTTACCAAGTATATAGGTGCATTAAAGTAGACAAGATATAATAGTGATATCCCAACAATAAACATGTTACAACAGGGAACAAACTCCAATCTTCACCTGCAACTAACAACGCTATAAGAGGGGCTGAGCAAAGCGGTAACATAGCCAAACAATGGTTTGCTAGGACAAGATGGGTTAGAGGTTTTACATGGCAATATGGGAGGCATGATAAAGCAAGTGGTAGGTATCATAGCATAGGCATAGCAATAGAGCGAGCAACTAGCAAGCAAAGATAGAAGTGATTTCGAGGGTATGGTCATCTTGCCTGCAAAGTTCTCCGAGTTGACGTAAGCTTGATCCTCGTAAACGTTCTCAACGGGTTCCTCGATCACGTACTCCTCTCCCGGCTCTACCCAAAGCAAGACACAAGCAAAGGGAGACACAATCAACCACGGTGCAATGCGCAAGCAACCTGATGCAGAACATGACATGATATGAGGGATGTGATATGCAATGCATATGCATGCTCCGGAAGGAAAAGATTGAAACAGGCCTCAACTTGGAAAACCAAGAGTGCCGCTGGAAAGATGAGTTGATTTCGGTCGAAATCGATATAAAGATCACCGGAATCGGATGCACGGTTTGCAAATGACAAGCAAAACAAATATGGCACCGATCTGCAATTAACAGCGCGAGGCCATCTAGATGCATCAAGAACAATAAGCTACTGCACTCTAACATAACAATAAAGCACATGGCAGTGATCCACTCAAGATGCTTAACAAAAGTTGAACACTGAGCTATGGCTAAATCACACAATAGCAGGTTCAAACAAGCATGGCAAAAGTGCAAAAGATATCAGGTTCACAGACTTGGTGTAAATAACATGCCAGGATTTAACATCAGGAAGCAATGTTTAGAGCAAGATAACAGCATGCTACAGGAAGATATCATGGCAAAGCAAGGCATGGAATGAAACTAAACAAGGCATATAACAAAAGTCCCTTACTGACCATAAGCCAAAAGGGATCAGAAAATACAATGGCAACCATGTAAACATAGCAAGTTTCGTTAACAGATTCAGACTTAGCAGAAAACTGGAAAATGGCAAAACAGAATTACGTGGGCATGTTTACGAGCTCGATGCACTCACCACAAGGCATTGCATGACAAACTAAGCATACACGCAGCAAGAAAACATGATAAATAAGCTAACCATGGCAAGAACACTCTCATAGCATGCAAGGATAAACTACAACAACCTCGGTAAAATTGCTTAACACGTAAACAATCTGCCAGGAACATTTTATAGCAAAAGTAGAGCAAGATTGAGTCATGCTAGGATGCTCCATAATTGCAAACAAAGACATGGATAGATAGAGAATAACAATATCTCAAAATCATCTTACTGAACATGCTCAAAAGAGGCATGGATCACTCTGTAGCAACAAGAATACATGGCATATAAATATTATCAGGGAAAAGACTTAGAAGAATTCTAAGTCCCTGAAATCAGCAACATCACGAGAGCTACTTTGCATGCTTATGATAGTCACCACAATGATCACAAAAATACATGGCACACACCCCTGTAAAGATGGCATGACATACAACAAAACACATGTAGGGCTCAAGATCATAGGAGGCACACATTTAACATGGCAAAAATGACAAATGTCCATAATCTGATAAGAATCTGAAACTAACATTACATAGCACTCTTGCAACAGCATTTAGGGCATCAAGATGAACTCAAATGAACATGGTGCAATGGAATGAAATGAAGTGCTCATCCAGACGAACAATTTGATATGCTACACGCCCAAAACGGAGTCACAGATGCATAGTTATGGCATGATGAAATATGCTAAAAATACTGAAAACTGGGACAAAAGTCAACCTAGAGTTTACTGTAGCGGCGGATCTAGATCGAGCGCGCACGCGAACTGAGGTGGACAGGGAGCTCGCTGGAGCTTCTCGCCGAAGTAGGAGGGAGAGGCCGGCCAAGGCTTGCCGGCGAGGGGCGCGGGGCCGCGGGGTCGGCGCGGGATCCGCCGGCGACGAGGAGGACGAGGCGGCGGAGTTGATGGGGCAGCGCGGCCGGAGAAGGTCGCCGGCGCGGGGCAACGGAGCTGCGCCCGCGAGGCGGAGGCGGTGGCGCGGCGATGTCGGCGGGTGGCGGCGGCCGACTTGGGCCTCGGGGGCCTTCCGCGGGCTCTGCGTGCCGGCGAAGTGGGCACAGGCGCGGGCGAACCGGCGATCGACATGTGGTGGCGGCGGGCGCGATTTCTGTCCGGCGGCGCCCGGACACGTCCGGCCGCGCGGAGGGAGCGGGGCTAGGGTTAGGGTTGATCCGGAATTTCGGGGGAGATGCCTATTTATACATAGAGGGAGCTAGGAGGCTCCAAATTGAGCACGGTTTTCGGCCACGTGATCGTGATCGAACGACAGAGATGATGGAGGGGGTTTTGGGCCACTTTGAAGAGGTGTTGGGCTGCAACACACACGAGGCCTTTACGGCTCCTCGGTTAACCGTTGGAGTATCAAACGAAGTCCAAATGACACGAAACTTGACAGGTGGTCTACCGGTAGTAACCCAAGGCTGCTTGGCAAGTCTCGGTCCAATCCAAGAACGTTTAACACCCGCACACAAAAAGAGGCAAAAGGGGACGCCGGAGGACATAGGAGCGCCGGGATGCAAAACGGACAACGGGGAAAATGCTCGGATGCATGAGACGAACACGTATGCAAATGCGATGCACATGATGACATGATATGAGATGCATGACAAAGACAAAAGCAACATGGAGACAAAACCCAACAACGAGGAAACATCATAACTTAGTGTCGAAAATGGCAAGAGTTGGAATACAAATATGGCAAGTTACATATGGGGCGTTACAACACTCCACCACTACAAAAGGATCTCGTCCCGAGATCTAGGACTGGAAAAACTCCGGATATTCGGAACGGAGGTGGTCCTCGCGTTCCCAGGTGCCTTCATGGTTGGAATGATGTGACCACTTCACTTTCAGGAATTTGATAGACTTGTTGCGAGTCTTGCGCTCAGTTTCTTCAAGAATAGCAACGGGATGCTCATGATAAGACAAGTCTTCTTGGAGATCAATCTCTTCAAAGTTGATGGTGCGGTCAGGAGTCTTGAAACACTTGCGGAGCTGAGACACGTGAAACACGTCGTGCACGTTTGCAAAGTTTGATGGAAGCTCAAGTTGATAGGCGAGATCGCCTCTTTTGCCAATGATCTTGAAAGGACCCACGTATCTAGGGGCAAGCTTCCCTTTGATACCGAAGCGACGAGTACCTTGCGTTGGAGAGACGCGGAGGTAGACATGGTCTCCGATCTCGAAAGCCAAGTCACTATGCTTGCTATAATAGTAACTCTTCTGGCACGATTGCGCGGTTTGAGATTTTCACGAATGACTTTGCACATTTCTTCAGCCTCTGTGATCAAGTCATTGCCAAGAAGTTGACGCTCACCAGTCTCTGACCAGTTAAGAGGAGTACGACACTTCCCGCCATAAAGAATCTCGAATGGGGCCTTTCCTGAACTCGCTTGGAAGTTGTTGTTGTAGGAGAACTCGGCATATGGAAGACAATCTTCCCACTTCATAATGAAAGAAATGACACATGCCCTGAGCATATCTTCAAGAATTTGATTGACTCGCTCGACTTGGCCACTAGTTTGAGGATGAAAAGCTTTGCTGAAGCGAATGTTGGTGCCCATAGCCTTCTGAAAGGAATCCCAAAACTTAGAGGTGAAGATGCTACCACGATCTGAAGATATCAACTGCGGAATGCCGTGCAAGGAGACAATCCTGGAGGTATATAGCTCTGCCAACTGAGCTGTTGTGATAGATTCTTTGATAGGAAGAAAATGAGCCACTTTAGTGAGCTTGTCGATGACAACAAAGATAGCATCATTGCCACGCTTGGACTTTGGAAATCCAGTCACGAAGTCCATCTCAATATGGTCAAACTTCCATTCTGGAATGGCAAGAGGTTGGAGGAGACCAGCTGGTCGTTGGTGTTCTGCTTTCACTCTTCTGCAGACATCACATTCATTCACGAACTGAGCAATCTCGCGCTTCATTCGAGTCCACCAATACGACTGCTTGAGGTCATGGTACATCTTTGTACTTCCAGGGTGAATAGACAGGAGTGAATTGTGAGCCTCGTTCATAATGACTTTACGAAGGTCACCCTTAGGAACAACAATGCGATCCTCGAAGAATAGAGTATCCTTGTCATCGAGACGATAGCACTTGTACTTGGGTTGGCTCTTGGCAATCCCAATC
Source organism: Triticum urartu (assembly GCF_003073215.2). Lineage (NCBI taxonomy): Eukaryota > Viridiplantae > Streptophyta > Magnoliopsida > Poales > Poaceae > Triticum > Triticum urartu. The sequence goes on along the minus strand of NC_053022.1, from coordinate 362,123,100 downwards.
TTTACCTTCTTCACCATAGCATCAAGAAGTTGAGCCTCACGAATCTGATCTTCCAAAGTGGGAGAGACTTGGAGGTTGGCAAGGAATCCTTGAGGAACAACTTGGAGATTAAGTTTGCGGAAAGCTTCACAAAGCTCTGGTTGGTAGGGCTTGAGAATCAAATTGTTTTAGTAAGCCTTCCTGCTCAATGCGTCAGCAATAACATTGGCCTTACCTGGAGTATATTCAATACTCGGATTATCCTCTTGAATCATTTCGACCCAACGAGTCTGCCTGAGGTTGAGGTTGGGCTGAGTGAAGATATACTTGAGACTCTTATGATCAGTGAAGATGCCCACTTTCCTTTCCAACAAGAGATGTCTCCATGTTAAAAGAGCATGTACGACTGCCGCCAAATCGAGGTCATGAGTGGGGTAGTTCTTTTCGTTGGGCTTCAACTGGCGAGAGGTATAGGCCACAACTTTCTTCTCTTGCATTAACATAGCACCGAGACCTTGAAGGGAAGCATCACAGAAAACCTCGAATGGTTTGGATTCATCAGGAGGAGTCAGAACTGGAGCAGTGACTAACTTCTCTTTGAGGGTGTTGAAAGCGATGTCACATTCAGGCGACCAGACATACTTCACATGCTTCTGAAGGAGGTTGGAAAGAGGCTTCGCGATCTTTGAGAAATTCTCAACGAACCTTCGACGATAGCTTGCGAGCCCAAGGAAGCTGCGGAGTTGCTTCACATTCTGAGGCGGTTCCCAATTCACAATTGCAGACACCTTCTCAGGATTAACAGCTATGCCCTTGGCGGAAATGATATGCCCAAGGCAGAGAACCTCATCGATCCAAAACTCGCACTTTGAAAACTTCGCATAGAACTGATGTTCTCTGAGTTTATCCAGCACCAATCTCAAGTGCTTGGCATGATCCTCCTTGTTCTTGGAAAAGACCAAAATGTCATCGAGGTAGACCAAGACGAAGTCATTTGTGTATGGGTTGAAGATGAAGTTCATCATGCGAGAGAATGTTGGAGGAGCGTTGACAAGGCCGAAAGACATGACAGTGTATTCATATGAACCATAGCTTGTTCTGAATGCTGTCTTGGGGATATCTTCTTCACGAATGTGAATTTGATGATAGCCCATACGGAGGTCAAGCTTGGAGAAAACTTGAGCATCTTTGAGTTGTTCGAAAAGCTCGTTGATGTTGGGAAGTGGGTACTTGTTCTTTATGGTCTTCTTGTTCAATGGACGGTAGTAGACACAAAGTCGGTCCGGTCCATCCTTCTTCTTGACAAAAAGAACACCACAACCCCATGGAGAAGAACTTGGTCGGATGAGACCCATACGCTCTTGAATATCGAGTTGTTTCTTCAGCTCCTTCAACTCTTCTGGTCCAAGCTTGTAAGGACGTTTGCAAACAGGTTCCGTGCCAGGCTCAAGATCGATGACGAATTCAACTGGCCGGTGAGGAGGCATTCCTGGAAGCTCTTCTGGAAAGACGTCTTGATATTCACAAACGACTGGAATCTGAGAGATGGCATCCAGCTCACCCTTCTCATTGAGAGAAAATAGTCGAATGGTATCATCACGAGCGACAAAGACGATCACATCCTCAGACAAATGTGTCAATTGAATCTGCCTGGCAGCACAATCAAGCTGAGCCTTGTGCTTAGAAAGCCAGTCCATTCCGAGAATAAGATCAATATCTGAGTTACCAAGAACAATTGGAGAAGACAGAAACTTATAGTCGCCCAACGTGATAGAAACATTCGGGACCATAGAGCTTGCATTCATGAATTTACCCGAAGAGACAACTGATAACTGCCTAGGTAAATCTTGGAAAGGTAACTCATGCTTAGATGCAAATGGTCTTGAAATGAAACAATGCGATGCACTAGTATCAAAAAGGACTTTTGCAGGTACATTGTTAATAGGAAGGTTACCCATGATCACTTCTGATGAGTCCTCTGCCTAAGCTGCGTTCATCAAGTTGACCTTTGCAGACTTGGGATTATGCTTGACCACTGCGGTGCTGGCAGATCTCACAGGAGGAGGAGGAGGAAGACGCCTCTGGTTGAAGCATTTGTTTGCATAGTGACCCTTCTGCTGACACTTGTTGCACGTGACCTCTGAAAGCGGACGGTGATATGGATCACTTGATCTTGGAGCATGAGACGAAGTCTTGTTCTGAAAGCCTGGGTTGGGTGGGTGGGAAGATCCATTGCCACCTTTGCTCTTCTGCTGATAAGGCTGACGGAACGGAGGAGGAGGAGGCAACCAATACTTTTGCTGCTTAGTTATCACTTGAGTTGAGGAAGAAGGAGTTGCATCCCTGAATCGTTTCTTGGAAGCATCGCACTTGAGCTGAGCAGTCTCTTGCTTCAGTGCCATGTTGTAGAACTCATCGTACTTCTTTGGCTCAAAAAGCACGAGAGCTAGTTGCAGATCTTCTCTGAGGCCACCTCTGAACTGATAAATCATGCTCTTCTCGTCAGGGACGTCTTGCTTAGCGAAATGAGCAAGCTTCTAGAACATGGTGTTGTACTGGTAAATAGACAAGCTGCCTTGCTTCAGGTTGCGGAACTCCTCACGCTTGCTCTCAACAACACTCTGAGGAATGTGGTGAGCTTTGAAGTCTTGGCGGAATTCATCCCAGGTAATCACACGACCTCCTCTGGAATCTTTGTATTGCTGATACCACTCTGCAGCTTGGTCTTTGAGTTGGAACGAAGCAAACTTGACAAAGTCCTCAGACCTGACATTGCTGCACTCGAAATGCTTGCAGATATCCATGAGCCAATCATCAGTGTCTGTGGCCTCGACACAGTTACTGAAGGTCTTTGGCTGGTTTGGGAGGAACTGGTTGAGTGTAGCAAACTGATTCTGATTGTTGCCATGGCCTTGATTTCCTTGGTTGCGCTCTTGCAAGAGTTGCATAAGCATCTACGTGTTGGCATTGGTAGCGGCCATCACAGCTTGACATGCCTCCGAAGGTGGAGGTGGTGGCGGCGGTTCAGGATTCTGACGCGTTGGGGGAGCCATCCTGAAGAGGGTGACATCCGTTAGCATCTTGAAAGACATATATTCAAGCTGAATCAAATGGATCGAAATTGCAACATATAGCCTTAACATTCGAACAAGAATGAACGAATGCATTCCAAACTAAATGGTCACACTTCCATAAATTGAAAAGCCACTTAGATAGAGGTAGATGAATAAAACAACAAGGTACGGATATGAACAAATACTTGGTGAGGATTACCCAATCACAAACCAAATATCTGCGGAAGAAATACTAGGGCTACATGAATTCCCACCTATGAAACTCCCGAAATTTTCCCGGTTATGCAATCAGGTGTTGGGGATACAGGGGAAGCATAATATCTCACCCAAAACTAGCAAATCCTACATCCAGCTGTATCCATCCTTCAACACATAACCAAGAAACCTTCGGAAATCATTTACCTCAACCTTCGAAAAGCATCCGTTATACGATTTATGGCAATACTCCCGAACTCCCGTCCTAGTACTGGGTGGCGTCGAGGTTATCTCACCAACAACTGCATAAAAAAGATTTTCGATGTCGGCGAAACTCAGGTATTCCAGAACTACAATGATAAAATTGTGACGACAACACCTCGAAGCTCAACTCCCCGGGACACTACCACAACCCCTAAATGTCAGGAGGCACCAAGAACAATGTTCTCGTCACAAAACCATCGAAACGATTCCAAGATACCCGTGTGATCCTAAAATTTTCTTTTTAGTGAAATTTGAGAAGAGAAGAGTCAAAACTCTACGTCAGGATGCCTCACCAGAGCGATAAAGGGACTAAGGAGTAAAAAGAATCCTACTCTCCGATATATATAATCCTAAAAGACTCAAAACATTTTTTAGACTCAACAACGCCAGTGATTCGATCAAGCAGGGGGCTCCTAAGTCGGGGAAGGCTCTGATACCAACTTGTAACACCCACGATGCGGCTATATCTCCCACTTGTCGGAGCACGACTTAGAGGCATAACCGCACTGTAGGCAATGTCGCAAGAGGGGTAATCTTAACACATCCCATGTACTGAATAAGAAAAGAGATACATAGTTGGCTTACAATCGCCACTTCAAGCAATACATAAATATAGCATTACAATCATCCAGATACACTCAAGGTCTGACTACGGAACCAAAATAAAGACAACCGCAAATGCATAATGTCCCCGATCGCCCCAACTGGGCTCCACTACTGATCGTCTGGAAAGGAAACATAGTATCGTCCTGAGTCCTCATAGAACTCCCACTTGAGCTCAGTCACACCTCCTGGAATGGTATCATCGGTCCCTGCATCTGGTTTTGGAAGTAATCTGTGAGTCACGGGGACTCAGCAATCTCACACCCTCGCGATCAAGACTATTTAAGCTTATAGGTAGGGAAAAGGTATGAGGTGGAGCTGCAGCAAGCACTAGCATATATGGTGGCTAACATACGCAAATGAGAGCGAGAAGAGAAGGCAAAGCATGTTCGAGAATCTATGATCAAGAAGTGATCCTAGACTACTTACGTTCAAGCATAACCCGAGACCGTGTTCTATTCCCGGACTCGGCCGAAAAGAGACCATCACGGCCACACACGCTGTTGATCCATTTTAATTAAGTTAAGTTTCAGGTTTTCTACAACCGGACATTAACAAATTCCCATCTGTGCATAACCACGGGCACGGCTTTCGAAAGTTCAAATCCCTGCAGGGGTGTCCCAACTTAGCCCATCACAAGCTCTCACGGTCAACGAAGGATATTCCTTCTCCCAGGACGACCCGGTCAGACTCGGAATCCTGGTTACAAGACATCTCGACAATGGTAAAACTAAACCAGCAAAGCCGCCCGAATGTGCCGACAAATCCCGATAGGAGCTGCACATATCTCGTTCTTAGGGCACACCGAATGAGCCAGACGTCGGGTTGGCATAGACCATGGTTGCCCAGGGGGCACCGGACATCGCTCAGGTTGGACCAACACTTGGAGAAGCACTGGCTCGGGGGGGGGGGGGTTAAAATAAAGATGACCCTTGAGTCCGCGAAACCCAAGGGAAAATGGTTAGGTGGCGAATGGTAAAACGAAGGTTGGGCCTTGCTGGAGGAGTTTTATTCAAGGCGAACTGTCAAGGGGTTACCATTATAACTCAACCGTGGAAGGAACGCAAAATCAAGGAACATAACACCAGTATGACGGAAACTAGGGCGGCAAGAGTGGAACAAAACACCAGGCATAAGGCCGAGCCTTCCACCCTTTACCAAGTATATAGGTGCATTAAAGTAGACAAGATATAATAGTGATATCCCAACAATAAACATGTTCCAACAAGGAACAAACTCCAATCTTCACCTGCAACTAACAACGCTATAAGAGGGGCTGAGCAAAGCGGTAACATAGCCAAACAATGGTTTGCTAGGACAAGGTGGGTTAGAGGTTTGGCATGGCAATATGGGAGGAATGATAAAGCAAGTGGTAGGTATCGTAGCATAGGCATAGCAATAGAGCGAGCAACTAGCAAGCAAAGATAGAAGTGATTTCGAGGGTATGGTCGTCTTGCCTGCAAAGTTCTCCGAGTTGACGTAAGCTTGATCCTCGTAAATGTTCTCAACAGGTTCCTCGATCATGTACTCGTCTCCCGGCTCTACCCAAAGCAAGATGATACGTCTCCAACGTATCTATAATTTTTGATTGCTCCATGCTATATTATCTACTGTTTTGGACTATATTGGGCTTTATTTTCCACTTTTATATTATTTTTGGGACTAACCTATTAACCGGAGGCCCAACCCAGAATTGTTGTTTTTTGCCTATTTCAGTATTTCGGAGAAACAGAATATCAAACGGAGTCCAAACGGAATAAAACCTTCGGGAACGTGATTTTCTCACCGAACGTGATCCAGGAGACTTGGACCCTACGCCAAGGAATCAGAGAGGGGGTCACGAGGGTGGGGGGTGCGCCCCCCCTAGGGCGCGCCCCCCTGCCTCGTGGGCCCCTCGGTGCTCCACCGACGTACTCCTTCCTCCTATATATACCTATGTACCCCTAAACGATCAGAAGAGGAGCCAAAAACCTAATTCCACCGCCGCAACTTTCTGTATCCATGAGATCCCATCATGGGCCTGTTCCGGAGCTCCGCCGGAGAGGGCCGTCATCACGGAGGGCTTCTACATCATTATAGCCTCTCTGGTGAAGTGTGAGTAGTTTACCTCAGACCTTCAGGTCCATAGTTAGTAGCTAGATGGCTTCTTCTCTCTTTTTGGATCTTAATACAAAGTTCTCCCCTTCTCTCGTGGAGATCTATTCGATGTAATCTTCTTCTTTTTGCAGTGTGTTTGTTGAGACCGATGAATTGTGGGTTTATGATCAAGTCTATCTATGAATAATATTTGAATCTTCTCTGAATTCTTTTATCTATGATTGGTTATCTTTGCAAGTCTCTTCGAATTATCCATTTGGTTTGGCCAACTAGATTGGTAGTTCTTGCCATGGGAGAAGTGCTTAGTGTCGTGGTCCTAAGACTGATAGTAGAATAGGGGGGTAGGAATGTAGAGGCAAGATCCTAGCTATGGAGGAGTTGTACACATGAGTTTACGAGTTCAGGCCCTTCTCGGAGGAAGTAACAGCCCTACGTCTCGGAGCCCTGAGGCGGTCGACTGGATATATGTGTGTGAATTACAGAAAGTGTGAACCCTTGTCCCAGAGGAGGGGGTGGCTTATATAGAGTGCGCCAGGACCCCAGCTCCCCTCCGTTACACAGAGTTCAATGTTCATAAAGGAGGGGCATTACTGGTAACGTCTGCAGTAAAGTGTTATAAATGCCCATAAAGTTATGGCTTAAGTCTTGACCATTGCAGAGTGGAGAGTTTCTCATCTTCTGGCGGTCGAGTGTCTTCAAGGTGGTCGAGTGAGCACATCTTCGTAGTCGAGTGGACGATGGTTTCTCTTCGACTGCTTCTGATTCTTTGTAGAGATGTCCTTGGGGAAGGTATGTCGAACAGGTCCATGACCCTACCCTAGGTACATAGCTTCATCATTAGCCCCTGAATGGATCAGGGTTTGAGTGGGGAAGGAGTTGGGAACACTTCCGACCCATTCTTTGTGTTATGAGTATATCCTGTTCTGGAACAATGAGTTGAGGTGACGACGTCGACTCCTTTCTCAATCGCCGTGGTCCATTCTTGGTTTTTGTCGAGTGAATTTTCATGGTAGAATTCTGAATGACGATGCGGAGGATGTTTGTCTTTAGTCTGACAGGTTGTTCTGCTCTTCGCGGATCTCGCGGGATTCGAATTTTGGGAAGCGCGCCCGACGGACGGAACCGAGGTTATCGGGATGAATTAGGCATGTCTCCTTGATCCCCGCGCCACCTTTTTCGCCACGTATTGCGTGCGCGACTGTTGCAGGATTTGTTTAGATTGCCTGGGTCCACCAGTCAGTCACTCGGATGACGACCTTATAAAAGGCCTCGAACCAGGCCTCTGCCCCATGCGCTCCCATTCTCTCTTCTTCTTCTCTCAATCTCTCCGCCACGCTCGCTTCCGCCCCTGTCGCCGGACCTTTACTCGAGCTCGACCTGCTGCCATGGGGAAGGAGAGGAAGGCGGCGCTGGAACGTGCGAAGAAGGCGACGGCGAAGGCGAAGGGCAAGCGGACCAGCCGGGGCGGATCCTCGTCAAGATCCGGCCTGCCGGCGGGCTGGATCCAGGGCGACTGGATCCGCTCGACAATCACCCAGGACGACCTCGACGACCTGGTGGAGGGGGGACTGATCCCCCACAAGTCAGCACGGCTCCCGGGGAACGAAACCGAGCCGCAGCCGAGGGAGGGTGAGTGTGTTCTCCTCGCCACCCACGTAGATCACGGATTCTCACTGCCTCCCCATCCTTTCTTCCAGGGTTTTTTGAACTTATTTGGGGCTCAACTCCACCACTTCACCCCAAATACCATAGTCTATCTGGCCGCTTTTGTGTCGATGTGCGAAAACTTTTTGGGTTGTCGACCGCACTGGGGCCTTTTCAAACACATCTTCACCTGCCGATCCCAGTCGGTCAAAAAGGCCAAGTCGAGTGATGAGAAGACACAAGTGATCCAGATGTGCGGGGGTCTGGGGATCCAGATGAGGAGCCAGAGTACTCAGCCATGATTCTTCCCGACTCGGTCCGGGGCTGGCAGTCGACTTGGTTCTACTGCAAGGATCAGCCGACCCCGGGCCAGTCGACTGGACTTCCTCCTTTTTCTTTGGCTCGAGTGGAGAAGCCTGCCCCCTGAAGGTAGTTCCATAAGAGAAGGCGTAGGTCAAGGTGCTGGTCGAGCGGGTCGTCCAGCTTGTCCGCGATGGGGTGACCGGGATGGACCTGCTGGAGGTCTTTCTCGGTCGACGCATCCAACCTCTTCAGGCGCGCGATCATCCGATGTGGATGTACTCTGGGCTCTAGGATTCCACTCGGATCCACCCGGAGGACGTCAGCGAGGATACCTTGGAGAAGTGGTTGATGGGGATCACCAGCAACAAAGACAACCCTCGGGGGTCTAGGAGGGTGATTCCATTCGACAACTCGCACCAGCCGGAGCAGGTATAATTCTGTCTTATCAAGTATCTTTTTGATTCACCGAGTGACATCTTGTTTATGGTCGATTGAATTTGCTTTGATTGTTGTCCTTTCAGGCCCTCATCAACATGTACTCAATGCCCAATGGAGTGCAGGACCAAGAGGCTAAGGAAGAAGGGAGCGGTGGCGAGAGCGGCGAGGAGCATTCGGAAGCCGAGGAGGACGAGCAGAGCGATGAATCGAATGATGACGAAGAAGTCGACTCGCCTCCTCACAGAGAGAGGAGATCCAAGCACGCTCACGACCCGGCAAGCGCTCCAGACTTGGTGGCCGCGCCGATTGGGCAGTCATCGAAACACCCCAGGACGTCCTCCCCAACGCCGACCGAGAAGGCTCCAAAGCAATCCAAAGTTGTGCCGCCTCCAGCGCCGAAAGCGCCGAAAGCCACCTCTTACAAACTACCAAAAGCTTTGCCCAGGATCAATGTGACCGTTCCTACTATCTCTGGGTAACCATCTGACTTGTCTTTTTTGTCGACTCGATTAACCATACGTAACCGATTGAATACGGGTCTTTGCAGTGCTGCTACGTTAGGAACCTCTTCTTTCCAGTACCGGGACGAGGAAATGGAAGATGCGGTAACCTCCAACCCAGGTAAAAACTCTTGTAATTTTGTTCTTGATTCTTTGGTCGACTGCGTTCGAGTGGTTCACTTGGGGTCGAATGATCTGCCTTGCAGCTCCACCCAACATCATTGATCTTCCAGATGACGATGAAGATGTGGCTCTCAAGCCTAGGAAGAGCAAGAAGGTAGCAGCTGGCAGGGTGACTCGGCAAGAACCAACTACAACACCTCCCGTCCGTCAAGCTGAAGATGCGGGCAGGGCCTCTGTGATGTTCGCTGCACCCTTGTCGAGTGGGCATCCCACACCGTCGACTGCACATGTGATTCCTTCAACTGTCCAACTCCACGCCACGGAGCTCCAAGCCGCTGCACCTGGATCGTCTGCACACTTTTTCACCAGCTACCCCGTCCCGGACAACCAGTCAGAAGCGGCTGCGGAAGCCATCCGACAGGCTGACATGATGATGGAGCAGGTGAAGATGATGCACGAGAACAGCCAGGCTGCCTACGACGCTAGTGCCGCCCTTCGGGCCAATGTCCAGGTGAGTAGACTTTCCGACTGTTTTTGTTCTCGAAAAATCTTCTTCTGCACAATCTCCTGTTGTTTGTGTCGAATTAGAGCACCCACTGGGTGTTTTGTTGTTTTTAGTAGTTTCGCTCTTCCACTCGGTCTGGGCGAGTGGGATCAGAACCGGTGGGGGCACGCTAAGTGCACCCACTGGGTGTAGTCCCCGAGACCACGGTCGACTGCTGGATTGCTGCGATCAAAGTCGCTAACACCAAAAAGCACGACTTGCAGTCCTTCATGGAGACTTTCATCGCTGCCACCACTCGGATTGCTGATGGGATCGACCTGGATTCATTCGTGTAGCCTGCCAGCCCTCCTCCGGCCGAGTGAACAGACTCATGAAACCTGAATACGCTTTTAATTTGCCTCAGAATGCCGAGTGATTGCTATAACCGTTGAACTCCTTCGGGCTTGATGCCCGAGTACTTTTGATTTGCCGCTCGGAACCTTTAGGATTTATCTGAATTTGGTTTATTTCTGAATGTGCTTGTGTTTGTCCTCGAATGGACTTTACTCACTGCTTTGAATAGTCTTTGCGCTGGAGACGCAGCAGCTCCGAAGGAGAAGGTTGCAGTCGACCTGCACCTCGTCGTCCTTGCGGATAGGGATGGACCGGACATTGTATTTGTGCCGCAGCTCCGAAGGAGAAGGTTGCAGTCGACCTGCACCTCGTTGTCCTTGCGGATAGGGATGGACCGGACGTTGTATTTGTGCCGCAGCTCCGAAGGAGAAGGTTGCAGTCGACCTGCACCTCGTCGTCCTTGCGGGTAGGGATGGACCGGACGTTGTACTTGTGCCACAGCTCCGAAGGAGAAGGTTGCAGTCAACCTGCACCTCGTCATCCTTGCGGATAGGGATGGAGCGGACGTTGTACTTGTGCCGCAGCTCTGAAGGAGAAGGTTGCAGTCGACCTGCACCTCGTCATCCTTGCGGATAGGGATGGAGCGGACGTTGTACTTGTGTCGCAGCTCCGAAGAAAAAGGTTGCGGTCGACCTGCACGTCGTCATCCTTGCGGATAGGGATATGTTTCAAACTTAGGCGAGTACTGGACTGCAACTAAGTCTCCTAGTGAGAGAACATAGGCGAGTGCTGGACTGCAGCTAAGCCCCCGAGTGGGAGGGTTGCTCTCCACTCGGTAGGATTTTTTCAAACTTAGGCGAGTACTGGACTGCAGCTAAATCTCCTAGTGGGAGAACCTAGGTGAGTGCTGGACTGCAGCTAAGCCCCCGAGTGGGAGGGTTGCTCTCCACTCGGTAGGATTTCTTCAAACTTAGGCGAGTACTGGACTGCAGCTAAGTCTCCTAGTGGGAGAACTTAGGCGAGTGCTGGACTGCAGCTAAGCCCCCGAGTGGGAGGGTTGCTCTCCACTCGGTAGGATTTTTTTCAAACTTAGGCGAGTGCCGGACTGCAGCTAAGCCTCCTAGTGAGAGAACTTAGGCGAGTGCTGGACTGCAGCTAAGTCCCCGAGTGGGAGGATTGCTCTCCACTCGGTAGGATTTTTTCAAACTTAGGCGAGTACCGGACTGCAGCTAAGCCTCCTAGTGAGAGAACTTAGGCGAGTACTGGACTGCAGCTAAGCCCCCGAGTGGGAGGATTGCTCTCCACTCGGTAGGATTTTTTCAAACTTAGGCGAGTACCAAACTGCAGCTAAGCCTCCTAGTGAGAGAACTTAGGCGAGTACTGGACTGCAGCTAAGCCCCCGAGTGGGAGGATTGCTCTCCACTCGGTAGGATTTTTTCAAACTTAGGCGAGTACCAAACTGCAGCTAAGCCTCCTAGTGGGAGAACTTAGGCGAGTACTGGACTGCAGCTAAGCCCCCGAGTGGGACGATTGCTCTCCACTCGGTAGGATTTTTTCAAACTTAGGCAAGTACTGGACAGCAGCTAAGTCTCCTAGTGGGAGAACTTAGGCGAGTGCTGGACTGCAGCTAAGCCCCCGAGTGGGAGGGTTGCTCTCCACTCGGTAGGATTTTTTTCAAACTTATGCGAGTACCAGACTGCAGCTAAGCCTCCTAGTGAGAGAACTTAGGCGAGCACTGGACTACAGCTAAGCCCCCGAGCGGGAGGATTGCTCTCCACTCGGTAGGATTTTTTCAAACTTAGGCGAGTACCGGACTGCAGCTAAGCCTCCTAGTGAGAGAACTTAGGCGAGTACTGGACTGCAGCTAAGCCCCCGAGTGGGAGGATTGCTCTCCACTCGGTAGGATTTTTTGAAACTTAGGCGAGTACCGGACTGCAGCTAAGCCTCCTAGTGAGAGAACTTAGGCGAGTACTGGACTGCAGCTAAGCCCCTGAGTGGGAGGGTTGCTCTCCACTCGGTAGGATTTTTTTTTGAACGTAGGCGAAACGGATTCGCGACTAAGCCACCCACTGGGGGATTTCAGAAGTAAATAAAAACACAACAATCGAATGATAGGACCATAAGCTCTTGTCTTTGATAAACAAGTTACAAAGGTGTTTCTTATTACATTTTATTCGAACGAGTACTTAAGTATAAAAGGGGCGGAGCAGCTCCGCGTTCCAAGCCTGTGGCTCGTCTTTCTGATGCTTAATACTGTAAAGATGGTATGCTCCGTTGTGGAGAACTTTGGTGATGATGAAGGGGCCTTCCCAAGTCGGGGCAAGCTTGTGTGGTTTCTGTTGATCCACTCGAAAAACTAGGTCTCCTTCTCGAAAGGCTCGACCCCTCACATTTCTGGCATGGAATCGACGCAAGTCTTGCTGATAGATGGTCGACCGGATCAAGTCCATCTCTCTTTCCTCCTCCAAGAGATCGACTGAGTCTTGTCGGGCCTGTTCTGCTTCCTCTTCGGAGAAGAGCTCGACTCGGGGTGCGTTGTGGAGCAGGTCACTTGGCAGAACAGCTTCGGCTCCGTAAACCAAGAAGAAAGGGGTTCGTCCGATCGACCGATTAGGGGTTGTCCTCAAGCCCCACAGAACTGATGGAAGTTCATCAACCCAAGCGCCTGCTGCGTGTTTGAGATCACGCATCAGTCGGGTTTTCAGTCCTTTGAGGATTAGGCCATTGGCTCTTTCTGCTTGTCCGTTCGATTGTGGGTGAGCGACCGAAGCATAGTCGACTCGAGTGCCCTAAGAGGCGCAGAAAGCTCTGAACTCATCAGAATCGAAGTTCGACCCGTTGTCCGTGGTGATGCTGTGTGGAACTCCATATCTGAATGTCAATTCTCTGATAATACTGACAGCGGTGCTTGCATCAAGGTTCTTGATAGGTTTAGCTTCGATCCATTTGGTAAACTTGTCGACCGCAACGAGCACATGAGTGAAGCCGCTCCTGCCAGTTCTCAGTGGTCCAATCATATCCAGACCCCAAACAGCAAAGGGCCAGATGAGGGGGATGGTCTTCAAGGCTGACGCCGGTTTGTGAGACATGTCGGAGTAAAACTGGCAGCCTTCACATCTGTCGACTATATCTTTCGCCATTTCATTTGCTCGTGGCCAATAGAATCCAGCTCGGTATGCTTTAGCCACGATGGCCCGAGAGGACGCATGATGACCACAGGTCCCCGAAGGAGTTCGATCGCCCATTTGGCCACTCGACCAGTTGCATCTCTGTTGTGCAGAATCTCTGACAATGGAGCGTCGCTGACGACTGTAACAGAGTGATCTGAGAAATAGTGTGCAACCTTCTTCATGGTCATGTAAATCCCATAGACAAGCTTCTGATAATGAGGATATCTCTGCTTTGACGGGGTCAAGACTTCAGAAATATAATAAACTGGGTGTTGAACCTTATAAGCTTTTCCTTCCTCTTCCCGCTCGACCATAAGTACTGTACTGACAACTTGTCCAGTGGCTGCTATATAAAGTAGTAGTGGCTCTTTGCTGATTGGAGCAGCAAGCACCGGCTAGGTGGAAAGCAGGGCTTTTAGCTCTGCAAACGCTGCATCAGCTTCTGGGGTCCACTCGAACTTGTCTGATTTCTTCATCAGTTGGTAAAGAGGCAGCGCCTTTTCACCGAGGCGAGAAATGAATCGACTTAGGGCGGCCAAGCAACCAGTAAGCTTCTGGACATCATGCACACGCACAGGGTGCTTCATTCGGAGTATAGCGCCTACTTTCTCTAGGTTAGCATCGATTCCTCGTTCGGAAACAAGAAAACCGAGTAACTTTCCGCTTGGAACTCCAAACGTGCACTTTGATGGATTGAGCTTGATATCATACCTTCTGAGGTTGGCAAAGGTTTCAGCAAGGTCAGTCAGTAGGTCGGAACCTTTATGTGACTTGACCACAATGTCATCCATGTATGCTTCCGCATTCCGACTGATCTGAGTGAGCAGGCACTTCTGAATCATCCGCATGAATGTGGCTCCGGTGTTCTTCAAACCGAATGGCATTGTGACATAACAGAAGCACCCAAACGGAGTGATAAAAGTTGTCTTTATTTCCTCGGGTCCATACAGACGGATCTGGTGGTACCCGGAGTAGGCGTCCAAAAAGGACAAACGCTCGCACCCTGCAGTCGAGTCGACTATCTGATCGATGCGAGGGAGAGGGAAGTGATCTTTCGGGCAGGCCCGATTGATATGCTTGAAATCAATACACATACGAAGTGAGTCGTCTTTCTTTGGGACCATGACAACATTGGCTAACCACTCGGAGTGATAAATCTCTCGGATAAACTCAGCTGCCAAAAGCCGAGCCACCTCTTCACCAATTGCCTTTCTTTTCTGGACGGCGGACAATCGAAGATGCTCTTTAACTGGTTTCACCTTCGGGTCGACTCTCAAACGATGCTCAGCCAGTCCCCTGGGAACACCCGGCATGTCAGAAGGCTTCCATGCAAAGATGTCCCAGTTCTCAAGGAGGAACTAGATGAGCGCTTCTTCCTATTTGGAGTCGAGTGAGGTTGAAATGTGAGTCGGAGCAGCATTGGGATCTGTAGGGTGAATGTGAATCGACTTCGTTTCACCAGACGACTGGAATGCTGAATATGTGGCTGGCTTCTTGGCTCGCAGCAAGTCACTCGGATCTACATTTTTCTGGTATTCTTGCAATTCTACCACGGCCATCTGGGCATCGGCGATCTTTGAGCCCTTCTAGAAGCACTCTTCTGCCTTCTTTCGATTACCAGAGATAGTGATCACTCCTCCGGGACTAGGCATCTTCAGTTTGAGGTACACATAACATGGTCGAGCCATAAATCGTGCATAAGCTGGCCTGCCCAGAATTGCATGATAAGCACTCTGGAAATCCACAACTTCAAACGTCAACTTTTCTTTGTGGTAATTTTTGGAATCACCGAAAACCACGTCGAGTGTAATCTGACCGAGGGATGCAGCCTTCTTGCCTGGAATGACCCCATGGAAACTCATATGGCTTTCACTGAGTCTGGACATCGGAATGCCCATTCCTTTCAATGTTTCTGCATACAGTATGTTCAGACCACTGCCACCGTCCATCAGGACCTTTGTCAGTCGAGTGCCTTCGACCACCGGGTCGACTACCAGGGCTTGCCTCCCAGGGGTGGCGATGTGCGCTGGATGATCAGACTGGTCGAATGTAATGGTAGTCTGTGACCACTTCAAGTAACTGGGTGTCGCAGGAGCGACCATGTTCACTTCCCTGTTGATAACTTTCAATCGACTTTTGCTCTCAACATCAGCAAAAATCATCAGAATGGAATTCACGTGGGGATAACCATCATCATCCTCACCCTCATCCTCAGCCTTGCCTGCTTCTTTCTCCTTTTCCTTGGGCTGTTTCTCTCGGAACTGCTGGATTAGGAGGCGACACTGCCGAGTGGTGTGCTTCGGATAAATGAAGTTGCCTTCTTCATCCTTTTTGGTGTGGATATGGCACGGCAAATCCAACACGTCATTTCCATCTTGATCTTTTACTTTCTTGGGGTTCCACGGCCCTTTGGGCTTCCCCTTGAACTTTCCTTGAACCACAGCCAAAGCTTCACCTGGAGCAGCTGGCTCGGCCTTGCGTTTCTGTTTCCGACCGGAGTTTCCTCCTCCGGCTTCATGGGTGACTGCTTTGTGCTTGCCACTCCGGAGCCACTCTTCTTCTTCACCATTGGCATACTTAGTGGCAATTTCCATCATCCGAGCCAGAGTCATATTTCATGTCCGGCCGAATTTCATATTCAACTCTCGATACCTGACGCCTTCCTTAAAGGCACAAATTGCCTGATGATCTGACACATCTTCTACCGTGTGGTGTAGGGTGATCCATCTCTGGATATAATCCCTCAAAGTTTCATTCGGCTTCTGAACACAACACTGTAACTCTGTCAAACCTGCCGGTCGTTTGCAAGTGCCCTCGAATGTTCTGACAAACACTCGGGCGAGATCTTCCCATGTATAGATGCTGTCAGGCGCTAACTGATTCAGCCATGCTCTAGCTGAGCCCTCCAACATCAGAGGAAGGTGTTTCATGGCCACTTCATCATTGCCGCCACCAACCTGGACAGCCACTTGGTAGTCTTCAAGCCAAGTGTCAGGCTTGGACTCCCCAGTGAACTTACTAACTCCAGACGCCAACCTGAAGTTGGGGGGAATCACCGCAGCTCTGATAGCTCTGCTGAAGCACTCTGGACCAGAGACATGCACCCTGTTGCTGGTTTGTGGACCTCCATCATGGCCCTCCCGGTGAGCTCTGTTCCTGTCGACCAAGCCCTGCACGAGAATAGATCTCGCATCAAAGCCTGGCTCCCAGGGGTCAATTGGAATACCTCGCCCAACACTGTGAGGGCGTCTGTCTTCATGCTGTCGAGGCACGTACGACCCGCTCCTCGAGGGAGGCGTGGGCACTCGACGGCGATCATCACGATCGACTCGGCGATCATACTGCTCTCGGTTTCTATATTGATCTCGTCGATCCCCACGTCCCTCACGCCTCGGAGGCGATCTTGGGCTATGGGCCGACTGAACTGTGTCTGCCATCACGGATCTGCTGTGGATCCTATCCCGCGACTGAGATACAACTGTATGCTGCTCTCCCGCCGCCCGGAGCAAGGCTCGGATCTGCACCAGACCTCGACCAGCTTCTGACTGGGAGGGTTGGATCGACTCCGCTATCCGGGCAGCAGCAGCTAGATTCTGCATCGGGGTTCGGTATACCTGAGTTGGAGGTGGAAAAAGTTGGCGTCGACTGGACTCAGGAGCACGTTGTCAAGCGCGATCGTCGAGTGCGCGCTGGAGGTTCTCCAGTCGAGTGTGCTCAGCCAGATTGGCCAAGCGCGCATGCTCCAAGGCCTAGGCCTCGGGGGTTTCTCCAACTATAGGAGTGTGCAAGGCATCCATGTTCCGGCGACAAAGTTCTTCCCTCTGCTGCGAGGAGAGAGGTTCGGGGCGGTACTCCTCGTGAACGCGCAACGGATCACCGTTCCCGTCACCTCCGTCTTCACGATTGAAGCCAGGAGGACTGCGTGGTCCATTGACCATCAGGACTTCCGCCGCCGAGTCACTGCTGCCACACTCGGATGTGGTCTCTACGGAGCCAGTCGACAGATTGAACAGGCCATAGAGAGATTTGTCGGGCTCGATCGCTGCAACTTGAGGGGTGGCCCATTGGCGGGCCACCGCATGCTTCACCCACCGCTGAAGCCTCGACCGACCGGTGTGCTTGCTCCGGCGGGTCGCAGGGAGGGGGAAAGCCGCTGGATTCGACTGGTACTAGGTCGATGGTTGCCGCAGGAGGACGCCACAGACGCACGCGCGAAAGTGCACCACCCCGCGGGCGGGGAGCGCGTCGGCGTCAAGTGGTGCCTCCTGGAGCCAAGCGGAGTCGTCGGCGACAAACACGAGCGCGCCGAGACGAATCTCGCGGCCCTCAGCCAAACCTCCGCCTGAAACCATGATGAAGGGGATCGGAAAAATTGCAACTTCTCCAATAAGTCGCTAAGACACCTGCCCCAAGGTGGGCGCCAACTGTCGTGGTCCTAAGACTGATAGTAGAATAGGGGGGTAGGAATGTAGAGGCAAGATCCTAGCTATGGAGGAGTTGTACACATGAGTTTACGAGTTCAGGCCCTTCTCGGAGGAAGTAACAGCCCTACGTCTCGGAGCCCTGAGGCGATCGACTAAATATATGTGTGTGAATTATAGAAAGTGTGAACCCCTGTCCCAGAGGAGGGGGGTGGCTTATATAGAGTGCGCTAGGACCCCAGCTCCCCTCCGTTACACAGAGTTCAATGTTCATAAAGGAGGGGCGTTACTGGTAACGTCTGCAGTAAAGTGTTATAAATGCCCATAAAGCTATGGCTTAAGTCTTGACCGTTGCAGAGTGGAGAGTTTCTCATCTTCTGGCGGTCGAGTGTCTTCAAGGTGGTCGAGTGAGCACATCTTCGTAGTCGAGTGGACGATGGTTTCTCTTCGACTGCTTCTGATTCTTTGTAGAGATGTCCTTGGGGAAGGTATGTCGAACAGGTCCATGACCCTACCCTAGGTACATAGCTTCATCACTTAGCTTTGGGTTCGATCTTGCGGTGTCCTTTCCCAGTGACAGAAGGGGCAGCAAGGCACGTATTGCATCGTTGCCATCGAGGATAACAAGATGGGGTTTATTTCATATTGCATGAATTTATCTCTCTACATCATGTCATCTTGCTTAAGGCGTTACTCTGTTTTTAACTTAATACTCTAGATGCATGGTGGATAGCGGTCGATGAGTGGAGTAATAGTAGTAGATGCAGAATCGTTTCGGTCTACTTGTCACGGACGTGATGCCTATATACATGATCATACCTAGATATTCTCATAACTATGCTCAATTCTGTCAATTGCTCAACAGTAATTTGTTCACCCACCATAGAATACTTATGCTGTTGAGAGAAGCCACTAGTGAAACCTATGGCCCCCGGGTCTATTCTCATCATATTAATCTCCATCACTTTAATCTTGCTTTTCTTTTTTACTTTGCCTTTACTTTGTACTTTGCATCTTTATGCCAAAAATACCAAAAAATATTATATCTATCAGATCTCACTCTCGTAAGTGACCGTGAAGGGATTGACAACCCCTAATCGCGTTGGTCGCGAGTAGCTATCGTTTTGTGCGGGTACGAGGGACTTGAGCATGGCCTCCTACTGGATTGATACCTTGGTTCTCAAAAACTGAGGGGAAATACGTACGCTACTCTGCTGCATCATCCCTTCCTCTTCGGGGAAATCCAATGCAAGCTCAAGAGGTAGCAAGAAGGATTTCTGGCGCCATTGCCGGGGAGTCTACGCAAAAAGTCAACATACCAAGTACCCATCACAATCCCTATCTCTCGCATTACATCATTTGCCATTTGCCTCTCGTTTTCCTCTCCCCCACTTCACCCTTGCCGTTTTATTCGCCTTCTCTCTCTCTATCCTCCCTCTCTATTTGCCTCTTTTGCCCGTTTGCTCTTGCTTGCTCGTGTGCTAGTTTGCTTGTTTGTCGCGATGGCTCAAGATACTACCAAATTGTGTGACTTCACCAATACCAATAATAATGATTTCCTTAGCACTCCGATTGCTCCTCTTGCTAATACTGAATCTTGTGAAATCAATACTGCTTTGTTGAATCTTGTTATGAAAGATCAATTCGCCGGCCTTCCTAGTGAAGATGCCGCTACTCATCTGAATAGCTTCGTTGATTTATGTGATATGCAAAAGAAAAAAGATGTCGATAATGATGTCGTTAAATTGAAGCTATTTCCTTTTTCTCTTAGAGATCGTGCTAAAGCTTGGTTTTCGTCTTTTCCTAAAAATAGTATTGATTCTTGGAACAAGTGCAAAGATGCTTTTATCTCTAAGTATTTCCCTCCCTCTAAGATCATCTCTCTTAGAAACGATATTATGAACTTTAAGCAACTTGATCATGAACATGTTGCACAAGCTTGGGAGAGAATGAAATTAATGATACGTAATTGCCCTACTCATGGTTTGAATTTGTGGATGATTATACAAAAAATTTATGCCGGATTGAATTTTGCTTCTAGAAATCTTTTAGATTCGGCCGTGGGAGGCACTTTTATGGAAATCACTTTAGGAGATGCTACTAAACTCCTAGATAATATTATGGTTAATTATTCTCAATGGCATACTGAAAGATCTTCTAATAAAAAAGTGCGTGCGATAGAATAAATCAATATTTTGAGTGGAAAGATGGATGAACTTATGAAATTATTTGCTACTAAGAGTGTTCTTCTGATCCTAATGATATGCCTTTGTCTACCTTGATTGAGAATAACAATGAATCTATGGATGTGAATTTTGTTGGTAGGAATAATTTTGGTAACAACGCTTATAGAGGGAATTTTAATCCTAGGCTATATCCTAGTAATCCTTCTAATAATTATGGGAATTCCTACAACAACTCTTATGGAAATTATAATAAGATGCCCTCTGAATTTGAGAATAGTGTCAAAGAGTTTATGAATTCACAAAAGAATTTTAATACTTTGCTTGAAGAGAAATTTCTTAAAGTTGATGATTTGGCTAGGAACGTTGATAGAATTTCTCTTGAGGTTGATTCTTTAAAGCTTAGATCTATTCCTCCTAAGCATGATATCAATGAGTCTCTCAAAGCCATGAGAATTTCCATTGATGAGTGCAAGGAAAGAACCGCTAGGATGCGTGCTTCCAAAGATGCCTTTATTAAAGTGTGTTCTTCCAATTCCTATGAAAATCAAGATGAAGATCTAAAAGTTATTGATGTGTCTCCTATTAAATCTTTTTTTTGCAATATGAATCTTGATGAAACTGAATATGATCTTCCTTTACCTAGAAGGCGTTCTAAAAATTCGGAGTATTTAGATCTTTACGATGAAATTGATGAAAGTGGGATTGAAAGAAATAAAAATCTAGATGTTGCTAAACCCACTATATTGGATTTCAAGGAATTTAATTATTAAAGTTGCTCTTTAATTGATTGTATTTCCTTGTTGCAATCCGTGCTAAATTCTCCACATGCTTATAGTCAAAAGAAAGCCTTCACCGAACATATTGTTGATGCCTTGATGCAATCTTATGAAGAAAAACTTGAGTTGAAAGTTTATATCCATAGAAAACTCTATGATGAGTGGGAACCAACTATTAAAATTAAAATTAAAGATCATGAGTTTTATGCTTTGTGTGATTTGGGTGCTAGTGTCTCCACTATTCCCAAGACTTTGTGTGATTTGCTAGATTTCCGTAATTTTGATGATTGCTCTCTAAACTTGCATCTTGCGGATTCTACTGTTAAGAAACCTATGGGAAGGATTAATGATGTTCTTATTGTTGCAAATAGGAATTATGTGCCCGTAGATTTCATTGTTCTTGATATAGATTGCAATCCTTCTTGCCCTATTATTCTTGGCAGACCTTTCCTTAGAACGGTTGGTGTGATTATTGATATGAAGGAAGGGAATATTAGATTTCAATTTCCATTAAAAAAGGGCATGGAACACTTTCCTAGAAAGAAAATAAAATTGCCATATGAAACTATCATGAGAGCCACTTATGGATTGCCTGCCAAAGATGGCAATACCTAGATCGATCCTCGCTTTTATGCCTAGCTAGGGGCGTTAAACGATAGCGCTTGTTGGGAGGCAACCCAATTTTATTTTTATTCCTTGCTTTTTGCTCCTGTTAAGTAATAAATAATTTATTTACCTCTGTTTTGTTTGTGTTTTTTGTGTTTAATTAGTGTTTGTGCCAAGTAGAACCGTTGGGAAGACTTGGGGAAAGTCTTGTTGAACTTTCTGTAAAAAACAGAAACTTTAGCGCTCACGAGAACTGCTGTAATTTTTATTGAAGAGTGATATTTAGTTAATTATTTTTGAATATGATTAATATATAAATTCCTCACGTCCAGCAATTTATTTTAGAATTTTTGGGGTTCCAGATCTTGCGCTAGCTACAGATTACTACAGACTGTTCTGTTTTTGACAGATTCTGTTTTTCGTGTGTTGTTTGCTTATTTTGATGAATCTATGGTTAGTAAAATAGTTTATAATCCATAGATAAGTTGGAATACAGTAGGTTTAAAACCAATATAAATAAAGAATGAGTTCATTACAGTACCTTGACGTGGTTTTTTGTTTTCTTTCGCTAACGGAGCTCACAAGTTTTCTATTTTAAGTTTTGTGTTGTGAAGTTTTCAAGTTTTGGGTGAATTCTTTTGATGGATTATGGAACAAGGAGTGGAAAGAGCCTAAGATTGGGGATTACCATGGCACCCCCAAGATAATCCAAGGACACCAAAAAGTCAAAGCTTGGGGATGCCCCGGAAGGCATCCCCTCTTTCGTCCACTTCCATCGGTAATTTACTTGGAGCTATATTTTTATTCACCAACATGATATGTGTTTTGCTTGGAGCGTCTTGTATTATTTGTGTCTTTGTGTTTTAGTATGCCACAATCATCCTTGCTGTACACACCTTTTGAGAGATCCATACATGAATTAAAATTTGATAGAATACTCTATGTGCTTCACTTATATCTATTGAGCTATGTAGTTTTGCTCTATGTGCTTCACTTATATCTTTTTGAGCTAAGTAGTTTTGCTCTGTGTGCTTCACTTATATCTTTTGATCATTATAATTTTGCTCTATGTGCTTCACTTAGATCTTTTAGAGCATGGTGGTGGATTTGTTTTAAAGAAACTATTGATCTCTCATGCTTTACTTAAATTATTTTGAGAGTCTCTTAATAGCATGGTAATTTGCTTAATAGTAATATGCTTGGTATTCAAGATTTGTGAAACTTTCTTTTGAGTGTGTTGAATACTAAGAAAAGATTGAAGCATGATAATTGTTTTGAGATATGGAGGTGCTAATATTAGAGTCATTCTAGTTGAGTAGTTGTGAATTTAAAGAATACTTGTGTTAAAGTTTGTGATTCCCGTAGCATGCACGTATGGTGAACCGTTATGTGATGAAGTCGGAGCATGATTTACTTATTGATTGTCTTCCTTATGAGTGGCGGTCGGGGACGAGCGATGGTCTTTTCCTACCAATCTATCCCCCTAGGAGCATGCGCGTAATACTTTGCTTTGATAACTTCTAGATTTTTGCAATAAGTATATGAGTTCTTTATGACTAATGTTGAGTCCATGGATTATACACACTCTCACCCTTCCACCTTTGCTAGCCTCTCTAATACCGTGCACCTTTCGCCGGTATCATACACCTACCATATACCTTCCTCAAAACAGCCACCATACCTACCTATTATGGCATTTCCATAGCCATTCCGAGATATATTGCCATGCAACTTTCCACCGTTCCGTTTATTATGACACACTCCATCATTGTCATATTGCATATCCTGGTACATCGCCGGAGGCGTTCATATAGAGTCATATTTTGTTCTAAGTATCGAGTTGTAATTGTTGAGTTGTAAGAAAAATAAAAGTATGATGATCATCATTATTAGAGCATTGTCCCAAGTGAGGAAAGGATGATGGAGACTATGATTCCCCCACAAGTCGGGACGAGACTCCGGACAAAAAATAAAAGAGGCCAAAGAAGCCCAAAAAAGAGAAAAAAAAGAGGCCATAAAAAAAGAGAAAAGGCCCAAATAAAAAAATGAGAGAAAAATAGAGAAGGGACAATGTTACTATCCTTTTACCACACTTGTGCTTCAAAGTAGCACCATGATCTTCATAGTAGAGAGTCTCTCATGTTATCACTTTCATATACTAGTAGGAATCTTTCATTATAGAACTTGGCTTGTATATTCCAATGATGGGCTTCCTCAAATTGCCCTAGGTCTTCATGAGCAAGCAATTTGGATGCACATCCACTTAGTTTCTTTTTGAGCTTTCATATACTTATAGCTCTAGTGCATCCGTTGCATGGCAATCCCTACTCACTCACATTGATATCTATTGATGGGCATCTCCATAGCCCGTTGATGTGAGACTATCTTCTCCTTTTTGTATTCTCCACAACCACCATTCTATTCCACCTATAGTGCTATATCCATGGCTCACGCTCATGTATTGTGTAAAGATTGAAAAAGTTTTGAAAAAGTTAGAGTATGAAACAATTGCTTGGCTTGTCATCGGGGTTGTGCATGATTTAAATACTTTGTGTGGTGAAGATAGAGCATAGCCAGACTATATGATTTTGTAGGGATAACTTTCTTTGGACATGATATTTTGAGAAGACATAATTGCTTTGTTAGTATGCTTGAAATATTATTATTTTTATGTCAGTATAAACTTTTGTCTTGAATCTTTCGAATCTGAATATTCATATCACAATTAAGAATATTTGCATTGAAATTATGCCAAGTAGCACTCCGCATCAAAAATTCTCTTTTTATCATTTACCTACTCGAGGACGAGCTGGAATTAAGCTTGGGGATGCCTGATACGTCTCCAACGTATCTATAATTTTTGATTGCTCCATGCTATATTATCTACTATTTTGGACTATATTGGGCTTTATTTTCCACTTTTATATTATTTTTGGGACTAACCTATTAACCGGAGGCCCAGCCCAGAATTGCTATTTTTTGCCTATTTCAGTATTTCGAAGAAACAGAATATCAAACGGAGTCCAAACGGAATAAAACCTTCGCGAATGTGATTTTCTCACCGAACGTGATCCAGGAGACTTGGACCCTACGCCAAGGCATCAGAGAGGCGGTCACGAGGGTGGGGGGCGCCCCCCCCTAGGGCGCGCCCCCTGCCTCGTGGGCCCCTCGGTGCTCCACCGACGTACTTGATACGTCTCCAACGTATCTATAATTTTTGATTGCTCCATGCTTTATGATCTATTGTTTTGAATGTTTATGGGCTTTATTATACACTTTTATATCATTTTTGGGAGTAACCTATTAACCCAGAGCCCTGTGCCAGTTTCTGTGTTTACCCTGTTTTAGGGTTTTGAAGAAAAGGAAAATCAAACAGAGTCCAATTGACCTGAAACTTCACGGAACTCATTTTTGGAAGGAAAGAAGCCCAGAAGACTTGGAATGCACGTCGGGGAACCTACGAGGAGGTCACGAGGCAGGGGGCGCGCCCACCCCCTGGGCGCGCCCTCCACCCTCGTGAGCCCCTCGTGGCCCCCCTGACGTACTTCTTCCGCCTATATATCTCCATATACCCTAAAAACATCCGTGAGCACAATAGATCGAGAGTTCCGCCGCCAGAAGCCTCCGTAGCCACCGAAAACCAATCTAGACCCGTTCCGGCACCCTGCCGGAGGGGGCAATCCTTCTCCGGTGGCCATCTTCATCATCCCGGTGCTCTCCATGATGAGGAGGGAGTAGTTCTCCCTCGGGGCTGAGGGTATGTACCAGTAGCTATGTGTTTGATCTCTCTCTCTCTCTCGTGTTCTTGAGATGATACGATCTTGATGTATCGCGAGCTTTGCTATTATAGTTGGATCCTATGATGTTTTCTCCCCCCCTCTACTCTCTTGTAATGAATTGAGTTTCCCCTTTGGAGTTATCTTATCGGATTGAGTCTTTAAAGATTTGAGAACACTTGATGTATGTCTTGCGTGGGATACCTATGGTGACAATGGGGTATTCTATGATCCACTTGATGTATGTTTTGGTGATCAACTTGCGGGTTCCGTGACCTTGGGAACCTATGCATTGGGGTTGGCACACGTTTTCGTCGTGATTCTCCGGTAGAAACTTTGGGGCACTCTTTGAGGTCCTTTGTGTTGGTTGAATAGATGAATCTGAGATTGTGTGACGCATTCGTATAATCATACCCACGGATACTTGAGGTGACATTGGAGTATCTAGGTGACATTAGGTTTTTGGTTGATTTGTGTCTTAAGGTGTTATTCTAGTACGAACTCTAGGGATGTTTGTGACACTTATAGGAATAGCCCAACAGATTGATTGGAAAGAATAACTTTGAGGTGGTTTCATACCCTACCATAATCTCTTCATTCGTTCTCCATTATTAGTGACCTTGGAGTGACTCTTTGTTGCATGTTGAGGGATAGTTATGTGATCCAATTATGTTATCATTGTTGCGGGAACTTACACTAGTGAAAGTATGAACCCTAGGCCTTATTTCCTATCATTGCAATACCATTTACGCTCATTTTTATCATCAGTTACCTTGCTGTTTTTATATTTTCATATTACAAAAACTATTATCTACTATCCATATACCACTTGTATCACCATCTCTTCGCCGAACTAGTGCACCTATACAATTTACCATTGTATTGGGTGTGTTGGGGACACAAGAGAATCTTTGTTATTTGGTTGAAGGGTTGCTTGAGAGAGACCATCTTCATCCTATGCCTCCTACGGATTGATAAACCTTAGGTCATCCACTTGAGGGAAATTTTCTACTGTCCTACAAACCTCTGCACTTGGAGGCCCAACAACGTCTACAAGAAGAAGGTTGTGTAGTAGACATCAAGCTCTTTTCTGGCGCCGTTGCCGGGGAGGTTAGCACTTGAAGGTATATCTTTAGATCTTTCAATCGAGTCTTTTAGTTTCTTGTTTTATCACGTTTATAAAAGAAAATTACAAAAAATGGAATTAAATTTGCCTCATACGCTTCATCTTTTTAATATCTTTCGTGAGTATGATGGAAAGGATAATTGTGCTCAAATGTTAGAAGAAGAAATATATAAAATGTTTGGAACTAAATCTTCGAATGATGAGCATGATTGCAATGTCGTTAGTATAAATTCCTTGAATATCCATGATGCTAATGATATGCAAAGCCACAAGCTTGGGGAAGCTATGTTTGATGAAGATGATATTTTTTGTCCCCCAAGTTTTGATGAGCAAATTTATTATGATGAGAGCATGCCCCCTATTTATGATGATTATTGTGATGACTTGTATGCTATAAAGATTAATGATATCCATGAAACTTGTCATCATGATTTTAACTTTCAATTGGATTATGCCTCACATGATAGTTATTTTGTTGAGTTTACTCCCACTACTTTTCATGAGAAGAAATTTGCTTATGTGGAGAGTAGTAAATTTTCTATGCTTGTAGATCATGAAAAGAATGCTTTAGGTTCTGGTTATATTGTTGAATTCATTCATGATGCTACTGAAAATTATTATGAGGGAGGAATATATGCCTAAAAATTATTATGAGTTATGAAGTTATGCTTGTTTTGCTTCCCTATGCTAGTTGATTATTGTTCCCACGAGTTGTTTGCTCACAAAATCCCTATTCATAGGAAGAGGGTTAGACTTAAATGTGCTAGTCATATTCTTCATGATGATCTCTTTATTTTACAATTCTTATCCCTTATGTGAGCATCATTGAAATCATCATGCCTAGCTAGGGGCGTCAAACGATAGCGCTTGTTGGGAGGCAACCCAATTTTATTTTTATTCCATGCTTTTTGTTCCTGTTTAGTAATAAATAATTCATCTAGCCTCTGTTTAGATGTGGTTTTATGCTTTTAATTAGTGTTTTTGCCAAGTAGAACCTTTGGGATGACTTGGGGAGAGTCTTTTTGATCATGATGTAAAAAACAGAAACTTTAGCGCTCACGAAGATTGCTGCCAGTTTTTATTGGAGAGTGATATTGAGTTAATTATTTTTGAAGATGATTAATAGATAAATTCCTCAGGTCCAGCAATGTTTTTCAGAATTTTATGAGTTCCAGAAGTATACGTTTGATCCAGATTACTACAGACTGTTCTGTTTTTGACAGATTCTGTTTTTCATGTGTTGTTTGCTTATTTTAATGAATCTATGGCTAGTAAAAGAATTTATAAACCAAAGAGAAGTTGGAATACAGTAGGTTTAACACCAATATAAATAAATAATGAGTTCATTACAGTACCTTGAAGTGGTGATTTATTTTCTTATACTAACGAAGCTTACAAGTTTTCTGTTAAGTTTTGTGTTGTGAAGTTTTCAAGTTTTGGGTAAGGATTCGATGGACTATGGAATAAGGAGTGCCAAGATCCTAAGTTTGGGATTCCCAAGTCACCCCAAGGTAATATTCAAGGATAGCCAAGAGCCTAAGCTTGGGGATGCCCCGGAAGGCATCCCCTCTTTCGTCTTCGTTCATCGGTAACTTTACTTGGAGCTATATTTTTATTCGCCACATGATATGTGTTTTGCTTGGAGCGTCAATTTATTTTGTTAGAATTTGCTTGATGTTATTTAGAACAATGTTTTGCATCTTTTATTTCAATAAAAGTGGCATTGATAGCCTTTACTAAGTCTATTTTAGAAGTCCACATGTTGCTGTTTGAAAACAGAAAGTTTACCGCTGTTGCAATAATTCCCTAGAAAAGTCAGAATGTGATAAAATGTTGAAACCTTTTGCATATTAAGCTCTGATAAATTTAATACAGTGAAAATTTTCTTTCATAATTTTTGGAGCTATGGAAGTATGGATGTTGCAGCATTCTTTACAGACTATCCTGTTTAAGCAGATTGCTGTTATGTTTGCATTGTTTGCATATGTTTGCTTATTTAATGATTCTATTTGAGGATGGGACTATTAAATATGCAGAGGAATTTAGTATGAAATGTTTAATAATAATTTTAGTGATTTTCTACAGTAGAGTATTATAAGGTTTTGGCAATGGTTTATACTAACTTATCTCACGAGTCCTGGTTGAGTTTTGTGTGGATGAAGCTTTTGAGATTTAGGGAGACCGTGATATGAGAGGAATTAAGGAGACACAAAATCTCAAGATTGGGGATGCCCAAGGCACCCCAAGATAATATTTCAAGAATTCTCAAGCGTCTAAGCTTGGGGATGCCCGGTTGGCATCCCACCTTTCTTCTTCAACAACTATCGGGTAGTATCGGTTGATCCTAAGTTTTTGCTTCTTCACATGATGTTTGCCATTCTTAGAATGTCATTTTATTTTGCTTTGCTTTCTGTTTGAATAGAATACCAAGATATGAAATTATTAAATGTTAGAGAGTCTTCACATAGTTGCATAATTATTCGACTACTCATTGATCTTCACTTAAATCTTTAGGAGTAGTTTGTCATTTGCTCTAGTGCTTCACTTATATATTTTTAGAGCACGGTGGTGGTATTATAGAAATAGATGAACTCTCATGCTTCACTTATATTATTTTGAGAGTCTTAAATAGCATGGTAATTTGCTTAAATAATCCTAATATGCTAGGTATTCAAGATTAATAAAATTCTCTTATGAGTGTATTGAATACTAAGAGAAGTTTGATACTTGATGATTGTTTTGAGATATGGAGGTAATAATATCAGAGTCGTGCTAGTTGAGCAGTTGTGAAATTGAGAAATACTTGTGTTGAGGTTTGCAAGTCCCGTAGCATGCACGTATGGTAAACGTTATGCAACAAATTTGAAACATGAGGTGTTATTTGATTGTCCTCCTTATGAGTGGCGGTCGGGGACGAGCGATGGTCTTTTCCTACCAATATATCCCCCTAGGAGCATGCGCGTAATACTTTGGTTTTTGATGGCTTGTAGATTTTTGCAATAAGTATATGAGTTCTTTATGACTAATGTTGAGTCGGATTATACGCACTCTCACCCTTCCATCATTGCTAGCCTCTACGGTACCGTGCATTGCCCTTTCTCACATCGAGAGTTGGTGCAAACGTCCTAGGTGCATCCAAACCCCGTGATATGATACGCTCTTTCACACATAAACCTCCTTATATCTTCCTCAAAACAGCCACCATACCTACCTATTATGGCATTTCCATAGCCATTCCGAGATATATTGCCATGCAACTTTCCACCATCCAGTTTATCATGACACATTCATCATTGTCATATTGCTTAGCATGATCATGTAGTTGACATAGTATTTGTGGCAAAGCCACCATTCATAATTTTTTCATACTTGTCACTCTTGATTCATTGCATATCCCGGTACACCGCCGGAGGCATCCATATAGAGTCATACTTTGTTCTAGTATCGAGTTATAATCATTGAGTTGTAAATAAATAGAAGTGTGATGATCATCATTCAATAGAGCATTGTCCCAAAAAAAGAGAAAGGCCAAAAAAAAGAAGGCCCAAAAAGAGAGAAAGTAAATAAAAAGGGGCAATGCTACTATCCTTTTTTCCACACTTGTGCTTCAAAGTAGAACCATGTTCTTCATATAGAGAGTCTCTTGAGTTATCACTTTCATATACTAGTGGGAATTTTCATTATAGAACTTGGCTTGTATATTCCAACAATGGGCCTCCTCAAGTGCCCTAGGTCTTCGTGAGCAAGCAAGTTGGATGCACACCCACTTAGTTTCTTTTGTTCAGCTTTCATACATTTATAGCTCTAGTGCATCCGTTGCATGTCAATCCCTACTCCTTGCATTAACATCAATCGATGGGCATCTCCATAGCCCATTGATTAGCCTCGTTGATGTGAGACTTTCTCCTTTTTGTCTTCTCCACATAACCCCCATCATCATATTCTATTCCACCCATAGTGCTATGTCCATGGCTCACGCTCATATATTGCGTGAAAGTTTATAAGTTTGAGATTACTAAAGTATGAAACAATTGCTTGACTTGTCATCGGGGTTGTGCATGATGAGAGCATTCTTGTGTGACGAAAATGAAACATGACTAAACTATATGATTTTGTAGGGATGAACTTTCTTTGGCCATGTTATTTTGAGAAGACATAATTGCTTAGTTAGTATGCTTGAAGTATTATCATTTTTATGTCAATATGAACTTTTGTCTTGAATCTTTCGGATCTGAATATTCATACCACAATTAAGAAGAATCACATTGAAATTATGCCAAGTAGCACTCCGCATAAAAAATTCTGTTTTTATCATTTACCTACTCGAGGACGAGCAGGAATTAAGCTTGGGGATGCTGATACGTCTCCAACATATCTATAATTTTTGATTGCTCCATGCTATATTATCTACTGTTTTGAATGTTTATGGGCTTTATTATACACTTTTATATCATTTTTGGGACTAACCTATTAACCCAAAGCCCAGTGCCAGTTTCTGTTTTTACCCTGTTTTAGGGTTTCGAAGAAAAGGAAAATCAAACAGAGTCCAATTGACCTGAAACTTCACGGAACTCATTTTTGGAAGGAAAGAAGCCCAGAAGACTTGGAGTGCACGTCCGGGAACCTATGAGGAGGTCACGAGGCAGGGGGCGCGCCCTCCACCCTCGTGGCCCCCCTAACGTACTTCTTCCGCCTATATATCTCCATATACCCTAAAAACATCCGTGAGCACAATAGATCGGGAGTTCCGCCGCCAGAAGCCTCCGTAGCCACCGAAAACCAATCTAGACCCGTTCCGGCACCCTGCCGGAGGGGGCAATCCTTCTCCGGTGGCCATCTTCATCATCCCGGTGCTCTCCATGACGAGGAGGGAGTAGTTCTCCCTCGGGGCTGAGGGTATGTACCAGTAGCTATGTGTTTGATCTCTCTCTCTCTCGTGTTCTTGAGATGATACGATCTTGATGTATCGCGAGCTTTGCTATTATAGTTGGATCCTATGATGTTTTCTCCCCCCTCTACTCTCTTGTAATGAATTGAGTTTCCCCTTTGGAGTTATCTTATCGGATTGAGTCTTTAAAGATTTGAGAACACTTGATGTATGTCTTGCGTGGGATACCTGTGGTGACAATGGGGTATTCTATGATCCACGTGATGTGTGGTTTGGTGATCAACTTGCGGGTTCCGTGACCTTGGGAACCTATGCATTGGGGTTGGCACACGTTTTCGTTGTGATTCTCCGGTAGAAACTTTGGGGCAATCTTTGAGGTCCTTTGTGTTGGTTGAATAGATGAATCTGAGATTGTGTGACGCGTATCGTATAATCATACCCACGGATACTTGAGGTGACATTGGAGTATCTAGGTGACATTAGGGTTTTGGTTGATTTGTGTCTTAAGGTGTTATTCTAGTACGAACTCTAGGGCTGTTTGTGACACTTATAGGAATAGCCCAACGGATTGATTGGAAAGAATAACTTTGAGGTGGTTTCGTACCCTACCATAATCTCTTCGTTCGTTCTTCGCTATTAGTGACTTTGGAGTGACAATTTGTTGCATGTTAAGGGATAGTTATGTGATCCAATTATGTTATCATTGTTGAGGGAACTTACACTAGTGAAAGTATGAACCCTAGGCCTTATTTCCTATCATTGCAATACCGTTTACGCTCACTTTTATCATTAGTTACCTTGCTGTTTTTATATTTTCAGATTACAAAAACTATTATCTACTATCCATATACCACTTGTATCACCATCTCTTCGCCGAACTAGTGCACCTATACAATTTACCATTGTATTGGGTGTGTTGGGGACACAAGAGACTCTTTGTTATTTGGTTGCAGGGTTGCTTGAGAGAGACCATCTTCATCCTACACCTCCTACGGATTGATAAACCTTAGGTCATCCACTTGAGGAAAATTTGCTACTGTCCTACAAACCTCTGCACTTGGAGGCCCAACAACGTCTACAAGAAGAAGGTTGTGTAGTAGACATTAGTACTCCTTCCTCCTATATATACCTACGTACCCCCAAACGATCAGAAGAGGAGCCAAAAACCTAATTCCACCGCCGCAACTTTCTGTATCCACGAGATCGCATCTTGGGGCTTGTTCCGGAGCTACGCCGGAGAGGGCCGTCATCACGGAGGGCTTCTACATCATCATAGCCTCTCCGATGAAGTGTGAGTAGTTTACCTCAGACCTTCGGGTCCATAGTTAGTAGCTAGATGGCTTCTTCTATCTTTTTGGATCTCAATACAAAGTTCTCCCCCTCTCTCGTGGAGATCTATTCGATGTAATCTTCTTCTTTTTGTGGTGTGTTTGTTGAGACCGATGAATTGTGGGTTTATGATCCCAGGATGGCTGCTAAGAAGAAGAAGAAGCCTACTGTGGACGAACCCAACGCACCAAGGCAGGAAGCAGATCCCATTGTCTTCCCAACCAGCATGCCTAGCTCAAGGCCAAAAGCCAGATCTACCGCTTCAGAGCTGAAGAAGACGAGGACTGCTGAGGCTGAAGCCACAAAGAGGAAACATCCTGAAGCCTCTGCTGCTGCTCCCTCCCAGAAGAAGCGGAAGACCAAGAAGGAACGGGCTGCTCCCACAGAGCCCTTAATTGTTGAACCCATCTCCATGGTTCGCCCTGCCACTGAACATCAAGAGCGCCAACTGACTGTCCATGAGCCTGCTTTCATAGAGGCTCATGAAGCTGAAGACCTTCCAGCAGCTGATCCCACCGCTGCTGAAGACATTGGTCACCATGACCATGTTGAAGATGATGCAATTCCTCCTCAGATCGAGCACCAACAGGTATCATCGCCTGTG